>NW_008650834.1:17532-48727 GCF_000695815.1 Acanthisitta chloris
GAACTTTTCAGCCTGACTTGGTAAAAATCAAACAGGAGTAACCTTCATTAAGAAAAAATGCTTTTGGGTGCAGTAGAAATCATAATATTAAAGCAGTTAAAAAATCTTTTACTGGTTACATGCAGGTCTTCTGTGAATAATGTTAAGGTAAGAAGCTTGTGCATGTGTAATGAAAGTGAGCAAAATGAAAAACTCATTAATGTGGTGGAGATTTTGAATCACATTCAAGGTACAGGTTACAAGCAGTTGTTGAGCCCAGAGCTGCCCAAGATTAGCAACAGAAGCTTTGGTTTTTCAGCATCCTGGTTCATGTAAAATACATTTGCACCTTGAACAAGCCTTGACTTTGTAAAAGCACAGTTGACATTCATAGGCTTTGTTTGCACTGTGCTTTCAGCATCCAGAACAGTGTGCTCTGTTGCAGTCTGTCTTGTGTGTACTGTATGTTTTCAGTGGTCGTGTCAGCACTGATTTTCATCATCACAGTCACCTACCCACACTGAAAGTCTGTTGATTGTTTAGCTCCTGTACTTGAGGATGTAGAATATTGATGGCATAAAACTGTTTGGTTCCAAGTTCAAGCCATGCGCTTAACCATCTTTGGTACCAACCCAGTTCTCATTATCATATTTATTCCCATTTTGATAGATCATTACCTTTTGCATTAAAATTATTATTAAATCTGGTATTATAAATAGGCATTAATGCTATTTGTATATACGCCCGAACAAATTTTGTGCAAATCTGAAAGATTCCCTTTAGAATTTCCTAAACCACTTTCTTTTATGAGGATCAGCGTGGATGTATCAAATGCCAAAAAAGATGCATAGTAAGGATGTTTTTCAAATATTTGTGTAAAACTATTTAACTTCTTTCCATTGCTTAGTAATGGAATGTGGCACATGATTAGTTGAGCTACTATAATCCAGAAATTGTTTTGATGTATTTTTAGTCTTATTTTGATGATGGTGAACAGTAAGATGAGTTTCCCTTAATTTGGGCAAGATTGTTAATTTAGTGTGGGTCTCTCAAAGTGTTACCTTGTTTTGTAAAAATAAGTTAACTTTGTTTCTCTAGAGGCAGTTCCTTTTGTGTAAAGAATTAAGTGTTTATCACTTAAGCTGTTAGTGAGGTTGTGTCACTTCAGTATATTTAAGAATATGAGATACGTGACATGAAAATAAGGAAAGAACATATAGCAAATAGCTTGCTTGAAGTCTTGAAAAAGCTGAAGGTTTCAATACTATTTACATGTGTAAACTTTCCACATGAAAGCTACTTTACACCACCCATTTGTTCTTTTAGATACAGGTCTTAAAAGCTGCAGCTTCTGTTGACGTTAGTGGTGCTATGAAAACTGCAAATCTTGAGGCACTTGAATTGCAGTAGGTTTACAGTTCTACCATACTGGATAGCACTCTGGCTGCTGTTGGTTCTCCTCTATTGTTACCAAAATTGTTCCAGAATATTGATCTTTCTGGTCTACATTTATATGAAATGATGTTGAAATATAATGTAGTAACCTTCTTGCCCTTTGCCACTAACATTGAGACTGGCTGTGGAAAAAAGTAAGCATTAAGAGCAACTCCAGTGACCAGGTTTGTGTCTTGGTCTGTGTCTAGACTACTAAATTAAACATGCTTGGAAACTTCCCTTAATGCTTAGGGCCAGCTGGAACAAAATGGCCTGTTTGTCCTGGTGTATGCTCACCCACTAAAGCAGAGGCTGCATGCAAACTGTTTATTTGAAGGGTTCTCAAACATTTTCACTGCTGAATAGTGCCTGGAAATTGGCTGGGAGACTCTGAGTTGGTGTAGGCCAAAAGCATGTCAGGGAATATTTTAACAAATTAGTGGTTGTCTCTTTTAGTGATGAAGAACACTTCCTGACCTTGCCTTCCTTTTCTTCTCACACTTTCTTCCTGTTGAGAAGCTGGTCAAAGAAAATAATAAGCAGGAGTAAGAAGAGACACTTTTAAACTTCTCTGTTCAAAGCAGCAGTAGCTCTTTGAGCAGCACTGTTTCACTTGGTCCAGCTCATGGCTATCTCCTGTCTCTGGGAATGTTGAGAGGGTTTCACATGTCCTGCTGGCTTGCAAGAATCACATGATTTTGCTGAAAGGTCTCAAAAGGTTTTTTTGTTTTTAAAAAGAATCTATCAAGTAAATAATTTGAGTATTTTTCATTGGAAAAGTTTCGTGTTGGGATGATAGTGTATAATAAAGGGAGGAGTTGTTTCAGAAGTATAGTGTGAAAGAATGTTTAAAGGAGATAAGTAATTGGCTTATCTTAACATTTTGACAACATGCAGGAAGAGAACTACAGGTTTGGTAGACCCTCCCAAGTTAGAAGAAATTAATGAAGATAGTGTTTTATTTTAATATACGGTCATTTTTGGTTTGCATTGCTCTTGTGCAAAATGCTTTGTTTTACTAAACAATTTTGTTAACTACAAATTAACTACAAATCTCTACTGTATTTATGAAATGATGAGTGAGCATGGGTTTCATAGTCTGTTCTTAAAACTTTCTAAATATCATCCCCAATGTCCTCACATAGTCTTTTACAGCTTTATTTTACCAGTACACTTTTGTCTTTTATTGTTACAGAGGATGACAAATAGCAGCAGCTCCCCTAGCCTTCTCAATGACAGTGCCAAGCAATATGCAGGCCATGGTAAGTACTTTTAAAATACATGTAAAGCTATGTTTGGAAATTTAAGGGGTTCACTTTGGCAAAACTGAGACTTAAGGAAGTGATATTTGTCCTCTGATTTGATTTAAGACGCTGTAGAACTTTTTTTTTTAACAACAGTATAACGTGTCATTACTTTTAATACAAAGTTGAAGTGCTACTGACCTCATAGATTTTCAGCCTTCTCTTTGCTCCAGGGGGGAGAAACTAAAAAAAGTTATTATCAGTCTTATCACTTCAAGTGAAATGCTAGTTTGGATATCCATTGTAAAACACTGATAGCTTAAGCATTTACATTGCTTCACCATGGTATCCCTTCTGACTGTGCTTCTTGAGTAGGTTCTTGTATGGAATTTATGTACAGGTGTTTTCCCTTAAATTTAAGGTATATGGATTTTGTTAAATGTGTCACATAACTGATGATTTTTAATAGCTGTTAAGTGTTGTCCTGCAAGCAGTACTTTGCCTCTTAAAATCTTTTCCCTGCCATAAGGGAGCATGGTTTTCAACTGAACAAAATGTGTCCACAGTGCAGGCCTACATACTCACTAAAGTATTGTGGAGGGTATATTGAACTTCGTAATGAGCTCTTCAGAATCACTGTAGATTATTTCAGCTGTAGCTGTCAAATTAAGTTCTTTAAAGAAGAGGGTACTGCTCCCTTATGGCAAGGGCATACATTTAAAATAAATTTCTGCTTTGAAAATTGCTGTGTAAATTATGTTCTAGAACTCCATTTGCATGTCTGACCCTGCAGCTAGTCTACTTACTAGGGTTATAATTTTTTGAGCGTGATAGTAACGACTATAAAATGAACTTGCTTGAAAGTCAAAATTTGTGGTTTTTTCTTTTTTTTTTTTCCCCTCTACCTCCTGGTTTATTTCCAACAGGCTTTGAGATTAACGCTGCTTCTTTTGTCCCACTGAACAATTAGCTATTCAAGGCAGTGGAGGTCTCCAGTTTTAAATTCAGCCAGAGTTTGACTGTGACAGGCCAAACAGTGATGGTGATGCATGTGAAGGAGAGAAACCAGACTGACTTTTGGAAACCATTTTAAATTCTGTTGTGTCTCAGATCCTTTCCCTCACTCCTCCCTGGCCTTGCCAAGCAGTGTTTCACTTGTAGGATTACCCTTTTAGGGAGCATTTATTAATGCTGAAGCAAGTGTTTCATCAAAACAGCAGTGTTTACAACTGGCAGTCATATGCTAATTTGACAGCTCTACCCATGCAGTTTGGAGTTTTAAGTTGCATCTGTACTTGTTATACAGTTTTTGGTACTTCAGCTTGGGAAAGGTTGCTTAGAGACAAAGTAAAAGCAATAAAAAGTTACTAACAAAATGTAGACTTTTGCTACCCTTGGTTGTGATTTAAATTTGTGCAGAACAGTGACAGGGCAAACAAGGTCCACATCGTGATTTGCAAGACTTACACAGAAGATTTATCATTTCAGATAACTGGAGAGATCATAGAACCATAGGATCCTTTAGGTTGGAAAAGACCTTGAAGATAGAGTCCAGCTGTTAATCCAGCACTGCCAAGGCCACCACTAAACCACATCTCTTAGTGCCACATCTGCACAATTCCTCCAGGGATGGTGGCTCGTGCACTTCCCTGGGCAGCCTGTTGCAATGCTTGTCAGCTCTTTCAGAGGACCTTCTGGTGAATTAGCAACACTGTACTGTATAACCTACTGGGTTAAAATTGACATGCAAATATAAATAGCACTTACAGGAGGTTTTCTGATCAGACAAAGGACTTGAAATGTTACATGGAATTTAAATAGTGTCAGTGGCAATTAAGCGTAATAAATTTTGCTGATGAGCACCATTCAGTTGAGCAGTTGCGCCGAATCTGATAAACACTGTGGTTTTTAGCAGTGTGGTTGCTAAACTTAGTTTTGTCAAAAGGATTTTTTCCATGCAGAAATAAATTTAAAAATATAAAATTTCTTTTAATAGTATATATATAACATGTTGGATTTATGTTCTTTTTATAGATCCACTAACTTCACCAAATTCATCCTTGTTTAATGACTTTGCTGCCCTCAGCGTATCTCAAAGGAGGAAGGTAGGCAACAACTAAATAATAAGTAGCATATTTGTATAGGAGTTGACAGGGAAGAAGATCTGGAATAACTTGAAATGCTAGGTTAAATAAGGATGATTTTTCTGATGTTGCTAGATGTGTTTTAATATGTCGCTGCTGATATAAACAAGATCTTACCACTTCATTTTTGCTACATCTGCTGCTATTAAAGAATATTCCAGGCACTTGTAAGCTGAAGTTTATAGGAATGATTTGAATATGAAAATTAGGACATAGCCCATTGAATTACTGAGACACAAGTGAGACTACAAGTCTTCATGGCAGCAGCTTTAGAATACGTTAAGAATCAGTCTCCCATTTATTTGTACATGATAGGAAAGTAATTATTACGGTTGGTCTAAAATATACTCTGTTATCATTGGAAAGCTAGGGTTTGTTTAGGTTTTGTCCCTCTCTAATCTATATTGAGAAATTCTTTTGCTGAGGGCTTGATAGTATCTTCAGACACCGTTGACCTGCAGTATTTTTGAGTTCTACAATTCCCTACGCAGTGGCTGGAATAAGAGTTCCTTCTCATTTTTGTGAACTGTCGCTTATAAAAAGAAGACATTATCTTGCCCCAACCAGTTATTAAGTTTTACTTTCACTGATGACTTTCATGTTTTACTACTTATTAGCCACATTCTCCTGAATTTTCCTGTAGTAAATAAATGAAAGCAAGCTGCATCAGCATGCTCTGTGTCATTCCTGCAGGTGAAGATTGAGCTTAAAGATAATTACCATAGTTGGCCCATTGCTCTAATGTTTCTTAAATTTAAATTCTGTTGTAGAGTGTTAATTTTCTAATATTATGATGTATCCAAACTACATGGAATATCTGCATTGCTCTTTTCCTTAATGCCAGTATAGTGCACTGGAAGTTGGATGTAAACAACTAAATGTGTTGCTTATCCACTTACTGAGGCTGGTAAGAATGAAAATATCATACATTCCTTTTTAACACAGTCTGCAAGAACTGATACATATACATATGTATGTATGTGTCTGTGTGTAAATTTGTGCTTATGTGTCTAAACCACATGCACCAAAGGAAATGAACTATCAGACAGAGCTATTGCCAGAGTGACCACTGCCTCTAAAAATTACTTCAAAGTTAATTGAACAGTACAAAATGAAAACGAATGAATTAATGTGTGAGTATAAAGCACGACTAGCTAAAAGCTCAGACACTGATGGATAGTGTTTTCTCACTTGGTCTGTTTTTCCCCTAAGATAAAGGAGCAAAATAAGCCACTTGCTGCTAAAATAGTATCAAGAGTAAGATTCATCTGTGAAACTTGGAATTTTTCTAATTAATATTTCAGACTTAACTGGCATTAAGTGAAAGAGGTTTGTGTTTTGCTTTGCATATTAATAATTTATTGTTTATAGTGACTGCTGGTGTGTAATGTGTTTGTATTAAGGGTTGTTAGATACTAGTAATGAGGAAGTGTTCATATAATACTGCTTGTGCTGTCTAAATCTAGGCATTCAGGCTCCCTCTATAGTCAGCAGAGAGAGATGAGCAGCTTAAAGAAACGTTCAGCTCACAATGAGAAAAGTATTTTGGAAACGACCAGATGTTGGTGACTGCTTTAAGTTGGTGACTAAAGTTATGAGAAAATCATTGCATGTTTGTGACTGACTTCTGTTGCCAGCCAATACATTGCAGATAGTCATGGATGTAGTTTCTTAATATTTTTAGTTCTTTAGTATATTTTCCAATTGTATTAAGTGATGTCCTTAAATGCACTAGATGCTTGAGTGCCTGTTACTTAAAACCTTGTGTGATTTCCCCTGCACCACATTAACTGGGGTTTATTTCGAGCTTGAACAGTGTGATGTATCAGGCCAGTGTTTGATGCTTGCTGTAACACAAGATAGGTAGCCTTCCAGAAGTGTGTACTGCTGTTCATTGACTCTAAAGGGAGCCTTGGTGACTAGTTCAAATGTAGGTGTTTACAACATCTACTGTTTGAAAAAAAAAACAAAAAACCAACAACTTTTCATTTGCCTTGCTAAGAGCCCAGGGCTAAAGTTTTGTTTGTTCTGAACTAGCTGGCAAAACCAGCATTTCCTTCGTTTATCACTGACTTGGAGGACAGATATAATACAGTCTTGGTAAGTGAATAAAGAGCACTTGCTTTTCTTTACAAATTAGAACTGTGATATTTTAATATTTGGAAGTATTAAGTTATTTGCAGCTATGTGAAAACTGCATGTTTGTGTTGTGTAAAACTGTGAATAGTTTCTGTAAAAGCATGTTATATGTAGCTATGTTAAGCAAGTTTATTGATTGTGGATATTGCTGATCATGTTATCCTGGCAGCCCTTTAACACTGGGTAAGCCATATGGATGTAGATATTTTATATCAATAGAATATTAAAGACAAGACTTGATCATAGTTCAGAATATCCTTGTTTTTTAATTAGACAGTGGTTTTGGTACTAGTTAGTGTGACTGGGCTATTTAACTTGCTTTTGACTATCTTGATGTTTACAGACATTCTGCTTTGTTTAAAAAGTAAACGTAGTCCTTGAATTTTTATGAACATTCTCAAGGTAATTTTCTCTGTTTAGAAATTATTAAACTGCATTTCAATTTTAGATTTCAGGAAAGCTAAGATTGCTTTTTAAAGACATTTTTATAGAATACTTAAAATGAAATCAAAGGAGCTAAGTATTTCTGTAGATGGAGCCTTGGTGGAGGTTCTGTCAACTGTAAAACCTTCTGGATTTACTGTCTGGTTGTTGTAACTCCACATGCAGTAAGACAAGCAGCCTTAAAGTGAATTTCCTATAAGGGATTTTCAGGTAAGTATTAATCTACAATGCACAAATAGGATTTGTGAAGCATGAAACAAAAGCTCGAGTTAGTAATAAACTAACACACTTTCTGAAGAATAATGGTGTCATGCTTATTTAATTTTTTTCTTCCAATACATGTGTATTACAAACAGGATGGCATTCTGAACTTGAACTTCTTGGGGTGTTTTTCCTAAATTGACTTTAGCCATTATATAGAGAAGTGCTCTTCTCTAAACCTGAAATGATCTGGCTGGAAAGATCCTTGCATTTATTTTGGTGGTTCTGGTAAACAGTTCATAAAAATATCTGTGACATAACTGATCAGAATCTGCTGCCAAGGGCATGACAACTTAATGCACTAAAAGAAAATGTATTATGAAACCTTTTTTAAAAATTTGTTCTGAGACTGTTGCCACCAATCCAGGCTGAAGGGTACCCCTATTTGTCACTGGTCAGCCTTACAGGGTAGTGAAAAGCATTGCTGTTACATTTTACTTTGTTTTCTTCATACCTTCAATCCTCATGAAAATTGAACTCTTATGTAAAGTTTCTAATGCTGATTTATTTCCATTTCATTTTTTAATTGTTCAGTCACACCTAGAGGAGGTCCATTAAGGTGAGAATGACTTTAGTTTGCAGCCTGCAAGGGGTGAACCAACTGCTGTAGTGAACAACCATAAATGCAATTTTAATGATGTTGTGTATGTATTTTGAAGAGATTTTTTTTTTTTCTAGAACATGGGTTTTAGGTGAGTAAAAGCCAGGACAAAAAGACTCTTAAGCTAGATGGGAATTAAAAATGTAGGAGAGATTATTTGAACTGAAGTTCACCCAGAACAGACTGCTGCCCTTTATTGTTCTCTATAGAGATCTACAGCAAGTGAGACTGGATAGCAGACTTAATTCATTTACTTTGACCAGAGGAAATAAGTATGCTGAGAAAATTATTTGAAACAAAAGACTACCTGTGAGCCCAGTCTTCATAAAGGCAAGCTTTTTAATGGGTACAAGGAGAGTTTGCCCTCTCATGTTATAAGAAAACAATGAAACTAACTTCAGGTCCTGTGGAAACCAAATTCTTAAGACCTAAATGGTTGCTATTTTGTTTTTGAGTGTCCTGCCTTCCAAAACTGGAGTTTTGTTACCTGTTGGGAACCTATATTTCTCTCCAGTTTCTTGTTTCCAGCTCTATCTTGACACCCCTGAACAGGGGTGTTCATTGAAAAGCCATGTGTGCTATGTTTGGTCTGTATTTACCTTTAATGAAAATGTGCCGAGTCAGTTGCTTCATCTTTCGTAGCCTCCTACATACCATCTCAGAAGCATGAAACATGTTTTGATAAGTTGAGGGGGTCATTATCAAGCATCACATCCCTTTGTTGTAAACAACAAAATTGTGGCTGCCCAGATGTTATAATGTACCTGGGCTTAATTTGTATTTCAAACCTGAAATTTTCCCCTCTGAGATTATACACCCCTACTGCAAAATGATAAAACATTACAGTTCATAAGTCATGCAAAAAAAAGCTGTTGCAAAAATGTAGAAAGACAAGACTATGCTTCTAGAGAAAACTAATAAGTGTTTGTAGGTAGTGCCACGATCTAAAACGTGTGTTAAGGATATGATGCCATCTAACCTGGTTAACATTTTTCCTTGGAGTAGTTAGTTATTGGAATTCTTCCTTGGTTGTGTGTTCTTGCTGTCCTAATTATTACTACATAGATAAGTATGTATTTTTCATTTTCAAGTGTGACATGAGAGAATATATTATTTACATTTATTTTTGTGTATGGTTTAGTGGTCATTGTGATACGTAAGAAATCAAATTAAAGCATTTCCTTTTAGAAATAGGTATCATTTTGACATCAATTGTTGCCTCGTACTGCTGTGTATTTGAAGGCAAATGACCACAAATCTAACTAAGGTGCAAGATGCTTTTGTTTATATTTACAAGCTTTATTTGAGTCATTCTGTGCCAAGGTATTTGACTGATTTGCATCAAAATAATTGAAAGTTTTTTAAACTTATGCACAGATTTGTTGAAGTCACTATACAACTATTTAAAAATAGCTAAAAAATATACCATTTTTTTGAGAAATAATGTGCTTAGTAAAGACCAGAGTAAAAGTTGCCTCAGTCTTTAGCCCTCTTGCCTATATTTTGGTTCTTAACTGTGCATCATCTTCCCAATTTTTTTGGAGGGAATATAATATTTTCTGGCCTATTAACAGAGACCTTGAAAGATGAAAAAATAAAAAAGATGTAGTTCGCTCATGGAATGCTCCTGCGCTCCTTTAGCAATGGAGTTTTTGAAAGTACCTCTGGGGTGGTGGTACTCTGATAAGTTGTCACTACAGTTAGAGCTGTCTGCTCTAATGGTGGTGAAAAAAGCCTGGTTTTTCACCAGTTTATTCCAATTTGACAGGCGGTATTAATTTCTCAAAGAACTTTGTCAGTATAACTACTTCTGTGCCAGGCTTTAGCTGTTGTGGTTATTCATTCCTCATCCAACCTAGCTAGGCTGGAAAATTGGTGAGAAGAGATTTGACTTAGATATGTTGGTTTTCCTGCTTCTGAACTCTTCAAGATTCCTATGCCTTCAGCACATACATACTCATGAAATACACCTTTTTAGTACGTAAACCTGAAAAGTTTTCCTTGGCTGTGGTTTAAGATGCATAATACATTACCTGATCTATTGCATCATAGACTCTAAAATTTGTTAAACCAAGAATGATTTTGTTGCAGCGATCAGATACGTTGCTCTGGAATAAGACCTATTTCCACACCAAATGGCACATTTTAGTTTTATTTGGGTAGAAGAATCCATTTTTGTGTGTCTCTGTATGATACTTTTCAACTAGTCAAAGTTTTAGCCTCAGCCAAACCCATGTTTTCATGCACAAATTAAAAAAAAAAGGGTTCCAGATGGAAGGGTGGCTAGTCTGTGAAATGCATGTAATCTCAATGTATAGTATTAGAAACTTCTAAATTATAAACGTGTGAGCATTATAAATGTTAGCATAGTCTTCCTTTTTTTCATGAGGAAAAAACCCATCTCTAAACAACTAACGCTAGCCAACCACAGGGTTATTTTTAGCCTGTTGACCAGGCTCCTATTCCAATTTTTTTTGTGGCTATCAAAAGTAAAAAAAATTGGTTCCAACCTTCAGAAGTTGAGTTACAGAAAACGCCGGTATTGTCTGCCTCTCTTCCAGTGGGAGGTTGTAATGAAAGAGGAAGAGGAGAGGATATTTTGGTTAGCAACAAACCCTAACCATGTGAAGGGGTTTTGTATCTCTGTTGGCCACAAAACTTAAAAAGTAACAAGACAACAACTTCTCTTTTTCATATTTCCAGCTTGCAAATCTGTTAGGATTCTCCTGGTGACTATACCTAATGTTTAGGTATAGCATCTTACTATCCGTTACTGAATTGAGTTATGGAGTTGTATTCACAGTCAAGATGTTTTGAGCTGATTGCACCTGTATAGGGATTCTGCCTGGATTATTGTGTTTTTTGTCAATAACATACTGAAGTTCGTATCTGTGGCTGAGTGTTTCAAGTACTGTCTCATTCCAGCTAGTTATGGCTGTTGAGTGAGAATAGCAGTAATGATGCCAATGGCTTTTAGACAGCTTTTAGTTTTTAAGGCATAATACCACAGAAGTTGGTTCTTTTTCAGTAGACTAGTAGCCTAGCTCAGTGTCCAAACTCCTTTTCTAATGGTCTCTTTGCCATTGTTTTTTAAAAAATGAGGTCATACAGAAGTCAACATTGAAACTTAAAATTGTGTATATTGTTTATTTTTATTCTAAGTACAGAGAAAATATGATTTTGTATAGCTGGTCTCTTAATATTTATTTTTATCTGTATGTCAGACACAGCTTGCTGCATAACAGATGAGCCCTAGCTCATGCTGTTGTGACACCTTTTAGCTGTGGTAATTTAAGGTAATGCTTCTTGATTTAGCCTGTGATGGGGAAGGTTTAAGATCTTTTCTATTTGCTTCAGTAGTAGCTGCACATAGACAGTATTACTATAGTGCAGCTTTTGCACATCACTTTAAAACACAACAGCCTGCACAGGTGTTTGTATGCCAAACTTAATTGTGTGGTTTTTGGTACAGAAAATGTCTTGTAAATCTAAAATTCAAAGCCTGCTAGAGGCGAGTGCATTTTAAGGAATAGAAATGTAATTTGAGACCTGAGCAATCCTGGGAAAAAGAAATCAGTTGCAGATCCTCCGTGAAAGAAAACTGTGGGATTGTTTATTTTGGTTTGTCAGTTTATCCAGATTTAAATATTACATGAAAGTTATTAAACAGGAGGAGACCTTACTGTTTTGAATGTAGTATTTGTAATCTATTTATTGTAAAAATATGTGAGATAGATTTACTATAAATAGTTAAATATTTATTGTAAATGTCTGTAAACATTTTCTTGTTTAAATGCATAGGATAGCCTTATCTCATACCTGTGGGCCATCTAATTCTGAATTAGGAAAAGGAACTGTGGTATTACCCACTGTCCATGAAACAGAAGGAACTAGGGGCCAAGACACTGTTCAAGCAAGTGGTAGGAAGAAAATTGACTTGCTAAACACATTCCCAAAGTTCTTGTTGAATGAGTAGGAAGCAAGTAATTACATTAACTTGAAGAATGCTTTGTTACTCATCAGTCCTAGTGTTCTCCTGTGAAGATGTTACTTAGGAAGGACCTTTTTGATTTTGGGGTGGATTTCTTTTGTTTCAGGCACAATGTTTTTGAGTCTAGGGGTTTATCTTTCCCAGTAATTGTGCCAACAGTAGGTTCCTATCATTAATTGCTGGCAGCAGCTTGGTTCTGCAGGGCAAGGGTTATGATTATTAGCTGTGGTTGGAAATGCTTACCCTTCTCACCCTGGGGAGCCAAGCTGTTGATAGCAATTAAAGGTAGTTAGCTGTTCCCTGCCTCATGTAAACATTTGCTGCCAATAATTACTACTGATTCACACTTTTTTTCATCTGGAAGAACTGAACTGTTCCAGTAATGCTTTGTAAGAATTTGGGTTTTGTGTTATTTTTTTTTCTTGATTTCTCTGAGATTTCATTTTAGTTATTGTAGTTTAACCTTATTTTTCCAGTTAAAGGAATTGCGATGGTTTTGACCTTTGGCAGCTCAATTTGGAACTTGTAACTGTATTGGGAGTTACAGCCTAGTTTCTTCAGCTGCTTTCCTCACCTCAAAAAGAGTTCATTATGTTGACCTATCCTTTCATCTGAAGAGGTTTTTTACCTTGTAGGAAGACTTTAGGGAAGGTAAAAAGGCAATTGCTTTAATAAACATTGAAGAGAAATTGTCCCTGTACATAAAAGTTGGATTTATTGGTCCAGATTGTCATGCCTTTGTGTTTTAGGTATATATATTTAGAAGTTCACACACACACACACACGTATATATGTGTATGTATATGAATTTTTACGCGTGTGTGTATATTTATATATATATATGTAAAAATGCAGAAATGATCAGTGGTGATTGAGTTCTCGCTTGATTCCAGGTGCACTGATGTGTGTTGCTTTATTTGCAGCTCTGTGTAGAGGTCAGGGATGTAGCAAAATTGATAACACTTATACAAACTACTCATTCTATTTGCTTTCCTTTCTGCTGAATCTCTCCTCTTGGCAGACTGTGTTTTCTGAAATTGTTAAACGCAAATTGCATTTCTAAATCAGATGCCATTTTGCTAATTGAAAACAAGTGTACTTTAGAATGATTTTGGTGCAAATAGGCTAATTATTCTAATGTCTGTCTAAACAATGAAATCCTGACCTAGTAATCCCCTGGTGATGTTTTTGTCTCACCCACTTTTTAATTTAAATTTTTCATACCAGTAGTCCCAAGAACTACTTATCTATGAACTCATTGCCTCTATATTGCTTTTAGGTTTAGAACTGACCATTGTTTCCCCCAGCCCTCAGTATGGTCCTTCATAAAGCCCAAAATACAGTTTCACCTTGTTGCCTTGGAGTCTGAATCCCATTGTAACCAAAATAGCCTTCCTCCACATTGTCTCAGTCCCTCTTTTGTTTTGGTTCTCCTTTTCAAAATATCTATAGGCCACCTGTTATTATGGAGGATTAAAAGAACCCTTTATGAATGGAAATGTGTTTGGACACATAGTCCAGTAGTCTGGGGCAGACTGTGCCTCTGCACTTGGTAGAACATAGAGGGAGGTGGGAAAGCTACCAGGGAAGCTGTTACTCTTCATTATGTTACTTCAATAGTCAGCCTAAGAAAAATACTTACTACATTCAAACCCTGCCCTAAAGTGCAATCTTTTGTCTATCTTCTCAGACCTTAACAGCTTTCAGTTTAGGGTATTAGTAGTCTTTATGATTTACTGAGATTCTAAGTTGCCCAATAGTTGAGTGCTTCTCCAAATGAACTACCACTATGTAGATTTACTGTGATCAGGTTTGCACTTGAACTATAAGAGGACTTTGTGCTACATATTGTGCAGTTTGCCAGACTTCTAATTGGTGTGGTGAAATCCAGTATTTATTGTTACTAAGGTTGGTTAACTCCTTCATGAAGTTTATTGCCTTTGTAGTTCATAGGCAATGTTGGTATCCTTGGATTTTCTGTTGTTGATTGGTTTGTGGTTTTTATGGGGTTTTGGGGTGGGTTTTTTTGGTTTTTTTGGTTGGTTAGTTTTTTAGGGAAATGAGGTATTATTCACAGTTTTAATTATTTTCAAAGCTTTTGGCCTAAAAAGTTTTCAGGGAAGTAGAGGAGAGAATCTATTTAGGTTTTGGTTTTGCAGCCATTCTATGGTAGTTTTGCCCTGTGTTTTACAAATCGTTTATTTGTGAGTGGGGAATCTTCTTCAGTTAGATGCTTGCCTTGTTTTCTGAGGAATAATTTTAAAAATGTATATGAAGGTACATGTTGCTAAGATTTGTAATGTGTCAGGTGAAGTAGATACCTGAATAAAGGTAAGTTAACTTTGATTACTTAGAGTGGTCTATATCCAGATGATGACAGTTGGACTTTCACATAAAAAAACCACCCAAACAAAACCCACAGCAAAAGAAAACGAGACCAACCCCTGCAATTTAGGCCAATTGGTAATATAATTGATACAAAAAGTCCTGGTCTAAATATGTATAGATGCTAAAATATTTCTTTTGGTGGTATTTACTATCTAGGTAGGTACCTATAGGTTTGAAAGCACAGAGAAATCAAGAAAACTTCTGTACTTTACCTGTTTTAAAGTATTTAACAGATTATTTTTTTTACAGTGTGCCTCTTTAATGGTCATATCATACTTGATAAATAGTCTCATTTGTAGAGATCATTGCCAATGTAATAGAAATGTCACTGTTACTGAGGTGCAAGTAACTCCTGAGTGTTCACTTCCTCAAACATGTTTTATTTTCCCAATTTTAAGACAGTTTCCAATGCATTTGTCATGGTAATTCTTGTCTGTTTTCACTTAAGACAGGAGCTGAAGTTAGTCTTTTGAATATTAACCTGAGCAGAAATGTTCTTCTCAGAGTTCTGCTGCAATTGGCTACTCTGTTCTACCTGATCTTTTAAAAGCAAATCTTCAGGAGATGAGTCATGGCAAATTTGAATTTAAAATTTGTTTGACAGAAATTTCAAGGGCGTCGTTCATTACTATGATGTGATTGAAGGTATCCGTTTTGAAAATACGTTTTTTAAATAATTCCTCATTTACAGAATTCCCCAGTTTATATACATTTCAGTGGCTGACTTGTGATGGATGGTTTTTCTTACAGTTAATTAGTAGTCCCTGAAGTTTATTTTCATGGGTTTTTTAAAAGTGTTGTTTAATATAATCAAATAGTCAGGATTGAAAGGAAACAGTCTCAGATAAATTTTACTTGCAAATTGTTTCCTATTCCACCAATCCAGAAATCATATCACAGTGTAATACCTACTTTAGTGTAGCTTTAGATGAGGGTTGTTAGGAGTGGCCTGGTTTCTCTCCTTCTTTTTCATAGCCCAGGAAGTATCGACTGGGGATGCTCGATGAGAGGATAGTTCCGGTGGGATCAAAAGCAAGAAAATCAAAGACTCCTATCGGCTGTCTGGCTGACAGGTGTAAAACAGGAGTACCCATCAATATGGTTTGGTGGAACAGAGTCACAGAAAACAATTTACAGGTAAAATTATTTTTTACTAGTCACTTTTTCAGTTTTTTGGATGCTTTATTTTAAATTTTGGAAAATGTTAGAAGCAGTTACTCCAAGTATGGATTGAGATGAAATCAGGTATTTCTTTCACAAAGCAGACATAGTGGCCCTCCAGGAGAGTGACTTGGAGATGTTTTATTATCTGCACCCATCGCTGAGCTATATATACTTTACTAGATTTTGTTATAATCTGAGGAGAAGAAGCAAAAGGAATCATTAAATGTATTGTAAAAGCAAATACAACCTTTTATTTTAATCCTCACATGAAGAAGGTTTCTACTGGTAAAATTAGTGATGTTTATTGAAATGATTGACACTTACTGCAAATAGATTCCCTCAGTACAGAATCTGAAGATGTAACCACCATGGTCAGGAAGTGTAAATTTTTAATTTTTATGTTGGAATAGTTATATTTCTCAACTTGTTTGAGAAATATATTTATCGGTATTTTACTTTATTCCTGAATCATCTTCTGCTCTGTAGGAGGGGAGTAGTACAGCTGGATTTGAACATCTCTTTACAGAAGTAGCAGGTTTATCCTTGGGATCATAGTGAAGGATAATTCTAGTCTAGAATGAATCTCCTTCATGTCCCTTAAAATAGAGTTTAGTTGGAAATTATTACAGAGGTGGAAACTGCACCACTGCTACTAATACTGGTTTTGCTTGTGTAGTGCTTATGATTTCTTAGAAACTGTTATTTTAGTCTGAGGGATATGCTATTTTCGATGTTTGCTAAGTGAATGAAGTGGGTGAATTGACAAACAGGCTTGGAGCTAGAATTTGTGGCACCATAAGATGTTTGTTTCAGTTCACTGAATTTCTGCCATGTAAGGGCCAACATAAAGCTTGTATAAGAGCCTTTCCATACTGATAATAGTTTTGCATTACTTGATGTTTGGATATCTTTATGCTACTGAAATGAAGAGTTATGGGCACTGTGATGTAGGCAAACTGGCATTGCATTGTGTAGGAGCATTTGGGGCTTCAGTCTGTCTTGGCAGTTTTGCTGCTGGGAAAGCAGCACAGCCACTGATGGAGAAAAGATGAAGCATAAAGGAAACACTGTTAGAAGGACCAGGTGAGATTGCAGAGGAGTGGTGGGAGCCTGTGAAGTAATATTTTTCTGAAGGGAGAGAAGATGGACAAATTGAATTTACCATTTGTGTCTCATAGGCGTCTAAGCCATAATTATTAGACAGTAGTTCTGAGAAGAGAGAATCAGAAAATTATCTTTGGATTTCAGGTGGACATTAAAGCCCTATTTATACTCCTGTCCTCCATTGTTTGCTCTGCTGTTCAGTGACACAGCAAGCTCTGTTGTTAATCTACTCCACCTAGAGTAGATCAAAAAACTTCATGTTTCTGGAGGCTGGAGAGGCAGTAGCCTGAAAGTTGGAGCTTCTCACCAGGTACAATTGTCTTTTCAGTACCTGTGCACTCTGAAGTGATGTTCAAAGTGTGGCAAAGAAGCGCAAGGTCCCCTAGCTTTCTCAGTTTAGCATTTAGGATTTGGGATTCCTTAGGATTGGCTGCAGAGCATGCTGATTTTGAAGTGTGCAATTCCAAGTGCCTTTATTGTGCCAGAATCTCAGCTACATAATTGATTTAAACTATGTGCAGCTTAAGGGTTTGTATTGCATGATGCAATTGCATAGCTTCCCATAGAGATGTGGAGTTGAGAAAAGCATGTATAGGCACTTGTGGTGGAAATATGAACAGAGGGATGTTACAGCTATAATAAAGAGAATTGGAGGAGAAACAGGAGGGATTGCAGAGAAACTGTGGAGTCTGCCGAGACTGAAAGGTAAAAGGTGTTAAAACTTGCCTTGTAAAACAGTTCAACTAGTACTCATGCATGGCTATGAATTTGTAATCCCGATCTGTTTTCTTAAATACCTTGTTACACTTACACTTGAAAGTGAAGTCCACAGAGTGAATCATATTCTGGGCTGTGCATTAAAAAAGCAATAAAAAAAAGTAATCCCCCCAAAAAGTTTGGTTTATAGTGTTTGTATGTGCCACCTTATATTCGAAAAAGTAAGTCCTGAGCTGCTGCATCACCACATAATATTTATTATAGAAGCAAATGGTAGTTCTTAAAAGATTGGGATAAGCTAATTTTTTACTTGTACAGATCAGTTCTTAGGCACCATTAATAACTGATTTTTTTTGTTTCTTGAGAAAAAAATAATTGTAGAAATGAATTTTTCAACTATATTGCATCAGGAACATGAACTTTTAAGATTTTAGAGATCTTTTACAATACTTTGAAGGATTTCTGTTAAAGAAATGTGAAAATATTACTAGTCTCTAAAAGGTTGCTTTTTAGTGAGATCTACTTACCAAATGTAATAAAGCTTTTCTAGTAGTTCTATTGGCAGTGTTCAAAGCCAGGTTGCATAAAGAAAGCCTTGAGCAACCTCATCTAGTGGGAGGTGTCTCTGCCCAGGGAAGGGGACTTGGAACTAGATGATCTATAAGGTCCCCTCCAACCCCTTAACATATTATGATCCTATGATTTGTCAGTCATTACAATATGATAGCATGTTGCACGAATTCAGTAGTGGGAGAGAATAAGATTTGTGTCAAAGCCCTTGGTGACCTCAGGTGTCTACTGGGTTGCTCTGACATGAAGTGTTTCTTTCCCTGATGTCATAATTAACAAGGAATCCTGGAAATTGAGAGATTGCAATGATGCTATGTAAAGTGAAGCTCCTCATATAGAATATTTGCCCATTAAAAAGAGCAACAAAACCAAAACCCAAGAACAAAAAACTAAAAACACATAAAAACCAAGGATGATTTTTGTATGTTATTTATGAAAGGAAGGTCCTGCTTGACCAACCTGATCATCTTCTATGACAAAGTAGCCTACGTAGTGGATGAAGGGAAGACTGTGGATGTGGTCTGTCTGGACTTCAGAAAGACGTTTGGCACACTCTTCCACAGCATACTTGTAGAAAAACTGGCTGTTTGTGGCTTGGATGGGTGAATTCTTCAATGGCTAAAAAAACTGGCTGGATGGCCAGGCCCAGACAGTTGTGGTGAATGGAGCTATGTCCAGTTGGTGGCTGGTCACTAGTGGTGTTCCCCTGGGCTCAGTATTGGGGCCAGTCTTATTTAACGTCTTCATTGATGATCTGGACGTGGGGATTGAGTGCACCCTCAGCAGATTTGCAGACAACACTAAGTTGGGTGGGAGTGTTGATCTGCCTGAGGGTGGGAAAGCTCTACAGAGAGACCTGGACCAACTTGATCAGTGAACTGAGGACAACCGCATGATGTTCAATAAGGCAAAGTGATGGTCCTGCACTTGGAACACAACAACCCCATGCAGCACTACAGGCTGGGGGAAGAGTGGCTAGAGTGTTGTTCATCAGAAAGGGACTTGGGATGATATGAAAACCTGTGCCAAAAATAGGCTGGTAAAGGACTGTCCTGCTTTATAGCATGGCTGGAGTTTAGTGGTGGTTTTCTGTAACCGTTACATGATTATACAATTTGGGATGTCAGAACAGATCAACATGAATTTGAAGGTGAAGGAGAACATAAAAGAGAATCAAAATGCTTGTATCCAGTTTCTAGCATGGTAAGTACATTAGCACATCCTTCTGAAATAAAATGAGATTGGCCTACTTTTTGCTGTATATTTAGGCTTTGAGCTTTGGTTGAACGTGGGACCAGAACTGATCTAATGGCGTAGCCACTGAAACTGATGTGGTGACTCTGCTTCTGCTCTACACCTCAGTGCCATGTTTTGAGATGCTGAATGAGAAATGAGAGACAGAGAAGGGTGGTTTCCAGTACTCCTGAGGGATTTGTATGTGACTTTCCCAAGGCTCTGTGACTTGCATGTCCCTGTGTTGAAGCATCTTCTGTATTTAATGGCCCTTCAAGGATTCATTTCTTAATTGATGCCGCAGTGGGACCTTAGGGGTTTATCACTGAGGAGTGTAAAAACAAATCATATGTATTGAAATTGATAGTTGATGAAACAAGAATTTTGATTTTTGTTTCTAGATTGCAGGAATCTGTTGGTTCATGCAACTCCTGAAGTTGCACTAATGCTGCATGCTGCTGTGTAGTCCTCCCAGTGATGGTCTTCAGCTGAGATCCTTGGCTTGCTCTTTACTTTCATCTGCACCTTCTTTATAAGGAGTCTTGAATTGGTTTTTACCCACAAAATATTTTGTTTGTTCCCCTCCACACTGTATTTTAACCTTACTTCCTTTTATACCTTTGAAAGCTACCAGATAGATAAACTTTGAGCTGAACAGTGACACAAATGAGTTGTTTAATAGTCCTCTCACATTTTTTTTTGCTTCTCTTATGGTTTCATCCTTACTAATTGCCATCCTTACTAATTGCCTTCATTTGGACTGTATTTATGTGTGGTGTATAGCATTCTTTGCACTCTGATGTTGCAGAAGTATAGAAATTGGTTTTATATGTTGGCCTGGATGGACTCAGTTTTGTGGTCTGTCTTTGGAAGTTCCTTTGCAAAGCTGACTGAAAAGGGTCTCTTTTTGAGAGAGTGCAGACAAAGAATCTGAAAATAGGGTACTTTGGTGAAATTTCTTCATGAAATCATTCTGGTGGCAATGCATGATGCAGCTATTAATTCAGATAATAACTAGGCAAGCTGCTTCGCTGCTTTAGTTTGACATAATTTTTATGGATATACTGGAAGAAGGAGGATGAGATTTTACTTGGCCAAGTTGAGAGGAAAAGAGTGATGATAATTTTAGCAAAGGTATCAGTTAGAAGTCAGTTTAGGTGGTTTGCTAGAAAAATGCAGCATATCTGACACAGCTATACTTGTTTCTGTTTCATGCTGTTTGTTGAAAACATGGTTATTAATGTTTTGAAATTTTGCATATGCCTTGTTGTAGGACATTTGCATTTGAAACTGCAAACACAAACTTTGCACAGTGCAGACAGTGCTACCAGGGTTTAATTTATTGTTTGGGATTTAGAAAGTGCATTTGCTGCTTTTTGCCGTCTGCATAATCATTACATGTTTCTTCTATCTACATTCTTTTAATTACAAGGTTTAATAAAAGTCTTCAGTACCTATTTTCTCTACATATTTTGCCAATCCTGATTTACTCAGACTTAAAATTTTAAGCCTAGTCTAGCGTGAATAAGTTGCTTTACTCTGAGATGAGTAATTAATAACTAATTAAATGAAATTTGTTTTAACTCTGTGCTCGTGGGAAATTTAACCATAATACAGAATGAAGAAAATGTTTTTCACTATTTATATCTAGATTATTTTAATTCTTGTAATTTTTTTTTCCTCAATTTTGGGAAGCTTGGTAAGATTCTGTTGGAAAACTGTAGGAATACGTTGTAGGATTCTAAGGTATAGTTCCCATTTAAACAGATTTTCAAGCTTAGCATTGATCCAAATGTAAAACTAGCACTGGAGTTTACACTTTGTATTATGAGTTGCCAGAGTGAAAGTAGGATATCTTTTCAGACTAAGAACATAATATTTTGAATCATTGGCCATTAAGAATGTGGCTTTCTAATTTTGGCATACTTGCATGTTCATTGCTGCAGAATAGACGATTTACAAAGATTGACAAGTAATGAAAAGATTAAATATTAAAGAACTAGTAGTAATATGACATTCCTTCACTTAGTTTAGTCACTTTTTCTGGCCTAATTAGTTTAATTATTTTGTTGGAAGAAAATTGTATGCAGAGAAAATAGTGTTTTACTTCAGATAAACACTTCTGTGCTTCTGAAAACATTTTGAGAACTGCAGCTTCACATAGTTGTATCTAAATGTGGCTTGGGGTTCTAGCTTTGACTTGTCTAACAGTACTTGCTAGTTTTCACCACAGATTACTAAAATTTCTTGTATTACTTTGATCAGTTTTCTTCCTGGCTGGTGCCTGTGGAGCTCAGGTATTTTCTGTATTTAGGAAACAGCTTGAATATGGAAGGGTCTTTTAAAATTGTAACCAGTGTTTAAAATGTTGTTTGTTTGGTTTTTTTACCAATGGGGAAAGTCTCGATTACAGCTTCATGTTTGTACCATTGCAGAGAAGTAATCAGGCTTTCATCATAAAGGGTCTATCTGTACAAATCATACTCATATAGAATTTTTTAATCAAAGTTGTGTAAAAACCTCTTAATCTTAGCAGGCTTTGATTCTGATCCTGAATCGTGTCATGAAAACCAAATTTCCATCAGGCTTCACCCATTGCTGTTTCTAATTCTACAGCATAAATCAAATCAGCTCTAGCTCTGTCACTTGGGTTAACTAAAACACCTACCAGTTGAAGTGGAGCTCTTTTGAAAGTGAAGCTGTATTTTAAAATCCTGATGGGTATAAATAACTTGTAGAGACCAAAATTTTAGTAACTAAATAACTTTTAGAGACCAAAACTGGTCTATGAAAACTTTCAGAATGCAAGAAGCATCCCTATGCTGTAGGCGTTGTTTGAATCAGTTGGTGAAAGTGGTACAAGTTTAGCCAGAATGGTATGGATTTTGGGGAACTCTCTCAGTTGCTCAAGAAAAGGCTGAGGTTATATTCCAGAAGTGTCTCTGTCCACTTGCATGCTTCAAACCTATTGCCATTGCCTAGCTGACACAGTATTTAGGTATGGTAGAGCTTGTGGATGTGTCATGGCTAGTTTTTGCAGTGGAAAAATGTGGATCTAGTAGTTCTTTGAAACTATGTGCTTTTAGCAAGATGTTAGAAATTCTGTCCCTTGCTCTCCCAGTTATTTTGTTTGATGATGACTTTTCAGCTGTAACATTGTTTAGACAAATTCAACTTGACTCTTTACCACCTCTGTCATTTTCTCCAGTTTCAGTGCAGATTTGGCTGAATGGTTGCATGCCAGATTTTATCTAGAGGAACACCATTCTCTTAGTTATTCCTGTACCTAAATTCAGATAAGTCCAGAATATTACCTTTTGAGTTTAAATGTGTCAGTTACTTGTTTTCAGTCTGTATAATGCAACTTACCATTTGTTTTGCTGTATTAGTCTACATCTTGGCAAGTTTTCCTTAACTGTAATTAAAAGAGTTTTAAAACTCATATGAACTTCCTACTCATGTAAATCTAAGTGTTTTACTTCACCAGTCTACATATTTGGTTATAGCTGTTCTTCGAATATTCAGAAACATGCACATGTAGGATGACAAGTATGTGACATCATGCAGTGGTTAGTGGTTAAAATGGACTGCGATTCAAGGTAGAATAGTTACACTATTTTCTTTTAAGCCTGAGCGTCCTCTTTAATTTTATAACCTCTAGAATTTTATTTTTCAGTGCTTTGAAATACATTAATAGTGTGATATTTGGCTGAAATATTCAAATAAAGGCATTAAAAACAAATTAACACAAAAAGAAGACTTTTCAAATAGTTCACTGTCTAAATTGGTGCTCACACTTCTTTTCTAATTTGGCACTAACTTAGTTTCTCTGATGCCATTTTATTTGTATTGGTAAAAATCAATATTGGTAATTTAACTAACAGTTGATATATTTGATCTTTTTTTAAATTGCCTAAACCCAAAGTGGTCCAATATAATTTGCTTTAAACAACCATCATGATCATCTTAATAGCATCCCTTGTCTGTTGGGAGTAGGTTGCTATCTTCTATTTCACCTCTTTTGTTCAGACACTTTTGAGGTACTCTGAAGATTACTTAATACACTAAACACTGTCATTTAATAATCTTCAGGATTTTCAGAGTGCTCATGTAATAATTGGTTTTATTTCTTGGCTTAATTTGTTTTTTCCTTCACTAATGTAATTTGTAATTGGCTGTCTAATAATCAGCTTTTTGCCTTTGGACCTCTAATAGGGATTTTCTTTTTCTAACCCTCCCTACCCTAAATAAACTAAAAGCTCACCTGAAAACAAACACCACCACCCCAAACTACAAAACAGTCTGCACAGGTTTTAATAGAAATTAAAAATTGGTTGTGTGATATGTTTTATGTACTAACAAGTACTGCATGTTTGACTGTTACTCTGGTTCTATTTTTTTTCCTACGGTACCAAATTATGCCTCATTATTAAAGGTGCTACATAAATGAAACAGGGAATTAAAACAGAAGTTAACTTCACAAAATGAACAGGTCTATTTGAAATAGAAGCAGGGATGACTTCTTTAGTAAGAATCATTTTTGCTCCTTTAATTGCTAGTTAGTTTGAGATTAAATCTCTCACGTAGGAACAATCTGTGCAGCAGTGGCAAAGCTTTCTCGGTGTCAAGTCTGCTCTCCAACTTTATAATGTAATGCTTATGGAAAGCCTTTTGCAAAGTGTTTGTATGAACTTGTACACCAGCTGTTCATATGGAAAGCTTGCTTATGCTGCTTCTGCCATAAGCTAAAAACACATTTAAGTTTGTTCATGCAGACCAGCTTCCAGTATTCTTTGTTCTTGTCAGCAAGCTGTGTGTACCTTAAAAATATCCTCTGCACTCAGTAGGCTTGCCTAGATAGTACTTTCTACCAAATAGGCACCATCCATCTCTTCACATTTAAAATAATGATTTAATTTGTTTGTTTTTAAACAGACACCAAATCCTTCTGCAAGTGAATTCATTCCTAAAGGAGGGTCAACCTCCAGGCTGAGTAATGTATCCCAGTCAAGTATGTCTGCCTTCTCTCAAGCCTTGTTCTCTCACCCCTCCATGGGAAGTCCTGCTACTGCTGGGCTAGCACCAGGTAAGTTGAGACTAGTGATTTGTAGTACAGTTGTTTCTTTTGTCAAATATATATATATATGTATAATTATATATCCCGTATATATAGTGATCAGGTATTGTATATAAATGTAGCCACCTTCTACTTAACTCTTAATTTTTAAGGCAGTCTTCAAGCACATAAAAGTAGAGGAACTTTGGATTTGTCTTTTAGTAGTATGGAAATCACCACTGCAGGCTGTAGCACTGAAATTAACAGCCTAACATGCTTTGCTCTACTTGGAGGAGGAGGAGTGCTGAGTTATCATGTACTGTGTTCTATGTGGTCCTTGCCAGAGCAGTGCCTGGAGATGATTTAAACTACCAGTGGTTTCAAAATGCACTGTGATCTGCAATGCATCTGTTCTTGGATTAGCACACATTGATCTGCTCTTTTGGTTTGTTAATAGGCTATGAAAACTAGAAGTAATTATTTTCAATATTAATGAGTATATATGAGGACTTAGAAATCTGGATTTAAAACCAAAAGTAAAACAAGCTTAATCTAAAATACTTTGCTTTGCAAAGTAGTGTTACTTTTGATTGTATTCTGTTATATGTAATCACACTTTTAAGACCAATATATGATTATTTCCCATGTTTAAAACTTACTGAAATGTGTTCCATGCAGTCATATGATTCTGAGTGACAGATTATTTTTTTTTTTACAGTTTGAAAAGTTCACGCCCTTCGTGCATATTTTGGTCTTTTGATCTTAAAAAGTTAACTTAATTCTAATAATCTTGTTTAAATAAAATTAAATAGTTTTAATATATAGCCATCAGCAGATCTGAATGTACTTAAACCTTCAGCAGTCTCTTGTGCCTGACAAAAAGTACTAGGTATCTGCCAAAAGGCAGAGGGACAAATGTTGTAAATGTTTGGGGTTTTAAACTAGTATTGCCAATTACCATTTATTAAACTGAATTTCAGTCTTTTCTAATGCCAGGGCATAAATCCCAGTGTCAATGTGAAAGAAGCCAGCACTTAGCTTGCATGTCAAAACTGTCAGAACAGGCAAGGAAAGTGATTGATGCTTCTTCTGACCAAATGAATATGTTGTGGTACTATGTCTGATTGATACTATCTTGTGCTGTACAGTCTTATTGGAAAACTGTTGTGTTTATATGCCTCTCAGCCTTGTCACCTGGATTGAAAAGTGTATAAAGGATTAAATAGAATACAGTAAAATGATCCACTTTTGGAAAGTGTCCAGTGGGGTCTCAGAGGGATCCTTCACAGTCCAATTTCTTTACTATCTGTAAGTAATACTTGAAAGAATAAGTAACACTGATGAAAGAAGTTCGCACAGCAATTTGACCTCCTAGAAATATAGATACCAATGCTGAATACTATCTAGCTTCAAATACTATTGTTTGTTTGTAGACAAGAGGGATGGGGGAGTATTCATAATAGGTAACTTCAGGCAAAGTTGGCTTGTTTTCCTGCTCTTCCTGTATAGTTAAAAAGAGAATGTAGTCCAGAGTAGGGATCTGGGTTGGGCGCTCTGAATTTCTCTAGAAGCTTTTTTCTCTACACTGAGTGCAGAATTTTCTGAACTTGTGTCCTGTGTAAATACTACTCATAGGCATTTATTTTTATTTAAATGTCAACATTAAAGCTGTCAACAGTATACATCCACAAAAAAATTCTGTTATCTCAAGGTCAGTTAGGAGGTGCTACTTCTAAAAGATTAGGCTCTTAAATAAGAAAGCAGTGTTTATATGTGGGGAAAACTTCACCACTAAGGTCTTGCTGGCTAACAGAATAAAAAAGTTTGTTAAGAATTCAATAGTTTGATTCACCCATTAAAAAGTAGGCAAATTATGAGGAACAGTTACTGTTTTTCTTCTTGATGATGGAAAAATGTAAGTTCTTTCACGTGTCTAATTTCTGAGGTTTCCCTAAAGGTAGGCACAAATCAAACCCACTTTTGACATCTAGTATTTCATACGTAACTCCATTGACCATGGAAAATATTTGTTCTCCCTGTCTTATCAACAGTACTGCAGAAGTACTGGAAAAAATTACAAGTGAAACATAATGTACCTTAGTAAGTAACTTGTTGTACCCACACCTTATGTATCCATTAGGGTGTAGCATGGAAGAAGGTTACTCCTACATTTACATGTTTGCTGAGATAAGTGCTCTCTAGCATAATCTTAACATTGAGTCAATCTTTATCTTAGTAGCCTTGAATAGAAATTGGAAACATAAAGATATAAAATGCAGCTTAAACAAATAGTGGGAGAAAATGGAAGAGCTTTGAACAGACCTCATTCACCATTCCCAAACTCTTTTTTCCATAAGCTCCCTGAATAATACCTTATTTTTGCTCCTTCCTTTTCCTAGCTAGCAAACACACCGTTTGTCATTTGTGTGGGAAATTTAGCAAGAAGTTGACAGTCTCCAAGTGCTTTTGTTAACAAGCTTACCCAGTTAACTTATCTTACCCAGTTCTGTGTAGCTGTTTTAGAGTATTAAGGCCATCAAAATATGCACCAAAGTGTATGAAAGAAATTTATGAATGTCATTGAAGTGATAAGACATCATTGCTGTGTTAAACTTGAGAGAGAACAGATGCATAGCTGCCAGCAGTGAAAATCTGTCTGGTTTGGGATAGCTTAAGCTAGGTTATAGCTAAAGAGTGATGCTTTTGTCATTGATGGAAGTGACAGCAAGTTGCTGCTGCTTCTATATTTAGTCAAAGTCAGGTTCTGAGCTTACGCAGAATGTAAGAGATCCCATTTCTGCTGCCAGTCTGAACCTGCAGGCTTAGGAGCCAGGAGTGCGAAGGTGATGTGCTTGTGTCCAGTTGACATGTCTCTATTCGTGATGAGCTGCAAGAGTGTGGTTCTTGGAGGTCGTCAGCCCAGTTGGAGCTGGAGCATTTTGAGATGAGGTGGTTTGAATGGCCTAAGGCCCCAAGAGCTTGTTCATCCTCCTGGATCACATGTGGTATGACATTCTGAAGAGGGAGTTCTGCCACAATTCCAGAATAATGCAAGAAAGGAAGAAGGCAAAGAGAGTGTAAAATTATTTTTCCCCATATGAAACTGAGGAGGAAGTACTGTTGACTCAAGTTGTTTAGGGAATTAAGTAGATTTAATTAACTTGGAAAAACACAGCTGCAATACTAATAACCTGATAAAAAGCATATAATAAAAAGAAATATTTAATGAATTTAAGGATGCTGCTTTAAGTTAGAGAAATAATCTGGTTTTGTTTGATTTGTCATTCTGCAAAATGTACCTAGTAGTCTAGAGAATCTCTAAAGTACAGAACATTCCAGTGCTAAACTCTTTAAGGCTTAATTTTTGACCTTTGAATGTGTTGCAAGCCTTAGAGGAATAGGGATATGGTTGTAGATGAGTAAATTTGTAGGCAAAAGTTGTAGGCTTTTAAAATGTACTTATGTTATAGGCCAGCTGATTTGCATACACATGAGCATAATGAAATCCTGCTTCACTAAACTATGAACTCTCATTGAATCAAAAAATTATAGACAGTGCTTAATAAGAGTTCATGCTTGATGGACTTTGATCCTGTTTATCTGTACAAATGCTCAGATTCAAAATACAACCTAGCTTTTCATTCAAGTACGCACTGTGCTATAAAACCTTATTAGGAGCATTATCTCATAAAATATCTTCGAGCACTGTCTCAAATGAATTTTAAAGTCTGTCATTTCCCTTTCCTCAGTCACAATGAAACTTTAAAAAAAACCCCCAGCCAACAGTGCAAAAAGTGAAAATAGAACAATAAAGAAGGATGTATAAACATGATCTCTTTGCCAAAAATTAGTATAGCAGCAGGAGCTTCAAGTATGTGTAGGTAGCCTGTACAGTCACCCTGAATGTTGTGAAAAGACCTTTGAATCCCACAACAGTTTCCATGTTGGTATGACACCATGGCAGTTGCATACCATGGCTCTTCTTTTCAGATGTAAATAATTGTGAAGTGAAAGAAGCTCTTTCGACTTGCAGTTCTTCTTTTAAGATAGTATGTGACTTCTTCATGAAGTGTATGAAGATTCCCTGAGATAAGGAATGGAGAGCCACCTTTGCTAGTAGAAAAGTCTCAGGAATGACAATTTGAAACAAGTTTTTTCCATCTATCTCGCTAGTCCTGCTGGCATTTGAATTTTAGTACAGGGGAATGCTGAACCATCTCACAGGGAGAGCTTAAAGTTATTTGTCAGGACCACTGGTATGATATGTATACATAAAGTAGTAAGTCATAATTTGATTATTCAAAGCCCATTTTTTCTTAAGCCCTTAAGTGAATAGGTATTTATATAAATTGTGCTATTCAAAACAACCTGTCACTCTGTGAAGTGTGGTTCCATAGTCAGCATGTTGTTACTATTGTGTGTTCACTACCAACTTTCTCCCTGAGTTTGAGTCAGTGAGAACGTACATTCACTTTTTAATACAGCTATTTTCCTGCATTCTAATTCTATTTTATTGTGATTAAGTATTAATATTAGTATGCTTTTAACTGATTCACTAACAAAGTTGGTAATATCTGCTGGAGTTTGTGCACCCAATTATTTGCTTCCTTAAGTACTTAACCATGCATCAATTTCACTGTATCAAAAGTCCTTTTTTAAAAATGTGATATTGGACTTTAAATATTTATTTAGATTCTGCAGAATGCAATGCAAGTCTCTCAGAAGAATCTAGCGCTTTCAGTATTTGCTGTCTCAGCCTATCAGTACCCACGGCAGCATTAGCAGCAAATTTCTTGTGATGTGTGTAGTATATTGTCCTAGTAGTATAAACCCAAACTTGTACTCAAGCTTCTTTCGTATCTGGAAGTTACTCTGCATATTGGCAAATGAAAAGCCCATAGGTTCTGCCCACTAGAAGGTTTTCATTGGATTCTCAGTGTCCTTTGAAAATTAGACCGAACTGAGGCTGGAAGGGCATTTGAAAGGATTTTTGTAACTCTGTCACCCTTTTCTTTCAATCTTGCATTAATACCCATGCAAAGACATTATGGATTTGTATTTGTAACTATTTTTTGGCAGGAATAAAGTTTTTTAAAAAGTAAATCTTACAGTGGAAGTACTTTGAAATTGTGTCAGTAAAACCACTAGTGATTTTTTTCTTCTGAGAAACTTGCAGTAGAAGGTCACAGTATATTTTAGTGAGTTGCAAGTCTTCGCTTTCATTTTTAAGATAATATTTACTGTGTACTGTGCCTTGTACATACAGTGTTTATTTTAAAGTAGAGAAGTCTTCAGTTAATTTTTCATTAGTATGTATGAAGGTTGCTGGGTATTTTTTCATGATCCTTATAGTTGAATGTTTTATTGAAACAAAAGTTTCTTGAAGCCAATTATTCCTGTCTGGGTTGAAATTAGATGCTTACAAGGATGTCAGTTAATACTGTTTTATTGGAGTAGGGTGAAAAAGACATGTCAGTAATTTTCCTTAGAAGAAAAGCCCTTGAACATCATAAACTGTAGAATTGATTCTGTTTTATGGCCACTTTAATTAATCATCCTTCAACTTCTAATGCTAATAAAATGTTTCTTTTGAAATGGATCTTTTATATCCAGTGGATTAACAATGCATTTGTGTTGTAGCCTTTGGTTAAAAATGTAACCATCTATACAGTAGCTGTTGAAATGCTCAAGTGTTACTCAGTCATTCAGGGCAACTTTTACATTAATGAAATCTTATAGCATGAACTGCTGCTATCAACATGTGTAACATTTAACAGTCGTACAGTTGATTTGTAAATTTAGGATTAGGATTAGAAGGCTCCTTATGTTAACATTCAGAAGTGCCTATTGTAATTCACATTTTAAGTTAATACACTAATCACCAAGTGATTATTCCACAGTATTCCTTATCTATAGTGTGTGTGTACACACATGTATGTGTATAACATAAAGAAAAGTTCTCACCCAGGAAAGTATAGACTTTTTTCATATTCTTTTATTTTTTAATAAAAATACTGAATGACTGAAGAGACCAAATTAAAGAGAGGTTTAAGATTTTCTTAGTTTTCATTAAACAAAGTCTTGTTTATTTTGTTGAACTAGTCACTCTTCAAGAGCAAAAGAAAGAATTGTGCTGAATTAATACGTATAGCTTTTGAGATGTCAAAGGAGGAGCTAAATAAAAGATTACAAATATTCTGTTAATATCATTATGATAATATAGCTTCAAAATAGTTTTTCTCAAACTACTGAAATTGCTAATACTGAAATTATTTGCTTTTGTTACTTGTTTTAAAAAAAGAAAAAAGGAAATGTAGGAGAGATGCCACTGCTTTAGGGGCAAGACACGAGTGTGAAAGCACACCTACACGTTACTGTTGATGTATATTGAGAATTGTGCATAGCTTGGGAACTCATGATTTAAGTAACTAAAATAGCTCTTCATAACTAAAAAGTGTGCATGAAAAAAGTTGCTCTTGCTTTTATTAGTCAGATATTTGCTTAAATTACTCTGGTTACCAGAGCTCATGGAATTAATTTAAGCAAATATCTGAGTAATAAATAGAGGAATTCTTAATTAGAGAAGAATTCTCAGCTGTCAATAGAGTGTTACATATAAAAGTTCTGTATCTTCTATCCTTTCAAGAAAATGACTAATACAATTCTGATAGTAAAGAAAAGTACATTCCAGTCTGAACAGAGCAACATTAAATTTCAAAGACGCTC
>NW_008650834.1:48738-61319 GCF_000695815.1 Acanthisitta chloris
CCTGAATATCTCAGTTCTGCTAGTAAGTAAATCTGCAAGAAATTTTTTTGGAGGGTTCTCTCTTCCTCAGCAACATCCTAGAATGTCTGTTTGACACCTAAGCTTTTATAAATAATCAAATATGAGAATTCTGCATGCGATAAGAAGTAACTAAACTTCTGGTAACTCAAAAATCCTGTATGCAAAAACTTTGCCCATGCTTTTCCCACTGATGCACTTTTGTTTAGAAGTTGAGTTCCTCAAGTTTCAGCCAAGTTGACCCCCTAATGTTGAGAGTGAGCACCAATCCATGAAATAATTTCAAATGAATAGACTAATAGTGTAATAGGTAACATCTCAGGATATGAAGTCTGTTTATATATTGAAGAGGTCTTTTGGAGGATGACTTCTGAATGTAATAATTAAAGGAAAACGTATATACTCCCCTGAAGTTATTAAGAGCAGCATATTGTGTATTACTTATTTGTGTGCTGTAGTTACTGGAGATATTTCTAGCTGTGGAGTAGTTCTAGTAAAGGCTGCATACATAATTAGGTGAAAGGAGCTAGAGCTTAGCAAAATCCATGGACTGCTCTATAATGTTATGCAAACACTCACTTATGTAGTTATTAATATTTTATCTTCTTCCAGTTTAATAAACTCTCTTCTAGACACAGCATTTTTTTGACTTGTCTTCCCCTTTCAACTACTTCTGTTTTTCATTTCAGTTCTTATGTGTATATCATAAGTTCCCAAGTTCTCTGAACTAAGCAAAGATTTTTTGGAAAATGCATCCGTTCAGTCATGCTTTTAATATTTTACGTCTTAACTCTTCATTTAGATATAGAAATCCTTAGGTGTCTCACCTGCTCAGAATATTGCTGGTAGTGAAGGCTGTTTTTCTCAAATTGCTAAATTATCTTGATGACAGATTTGATCAAGAATATCTTCTTGTGTTTCTTTAAGGAATGTCACTGTCAGCAGGATCTTCTCCTCTTCATTCTCCCAAAATAACTCCTCATACATCTCCTGCTCCTCGAAGAAGAAGTCATACTCCTAACCCAGCAAACTATATGGTGCCTACTAGTGCCTCTGCTTCTGTTGCTAATGCTGTCTCTCAGCCTCCATCTACTGGCCAGGTGATTCAGAAGGAAACAGTGGGTGGAACAACATACTTCTACACTGATACAACTCCAGCACCTCTCACAGGAATGGTATGTTTGCTTTTGATACCGAAGTGTATTGAGTTTCCAAATACTGTATTGTTTGGTAATACAGGGATTATTCTTAAAACTCTTAAATCCCTTATTCTATATGAAGATCAGGCCTATTAGGTGTTGTAATTGTTCTCCAAAATCACTGAAATTTAAGGACCAGAGATTTTTAATGTATTTTTTGATTTACTGCTGTGTAGAGTTTTGTAGGGTTTTTATACAGCAGTAGTGTCTCAATGGATACATACATAATGAGAAAACATCAAAAAGTCACTTTTGGGGTTTTTTTTCTGATAGATTAAATAGCTCTTATATTTACAGTGGAGGGGAAAAGGCAGTTAAAAAAAAGTTAAAATAACTATACATACATACATTACAATTTACACATGTGATACTTCTAATGATTTCAAGGGTGTAACTTCTAAGGTACATGAAGATTTCATTGTTCAGTAGTTCAGACTAAAAGGGTGATAAAACTCTTCTTTTACCCTATCCCTAAGGATTTTTAACTGCTTCTTAAAATGTTTTATTTTCAGGTATTTCCAAACTACCACATCTACCATCCAGCTGCACCTCACGTTGCTTACATGCAGCCAAAAGCAAATGCACCTTCCTTCTTCATGGCAGATGAGCTCAGACAGGTAAGATTATAGAGAATTTAAAGGAAAATTGCATATATTGGCAAAATATAGAAAATTGCTAATGGTAGAAGAAAAATAGATGCTCAAAATCTGTGCCATCAGTTTTCCCGGTGGAGAATTAAAAAAAATCAAATCTTGTAATAGATGGAGTACAACAGAGGGTGGGGGCGGGTTACAACATGTGACTGCACTCTAATCTGCATGCTGTGATTTACTATTCAGCTGAATATTATTACTGGTGTATTGTTTTGATGTACATGGGTTCATCTATGTAGCATTCTTTTAAACTTCAATCCTGCTCTGTTTTACTCTTCCACAGAAATGAAAGTGTATGCAGGTGTTAGTTGATGAGCCCTTTTGAGGGCTGGCTTTGAATGTTACTGATGTCAGCTTTACTGTAGTAGGTGCCTTTGTCAATGCCAGCTGTAGTGAGCGTGTCTTCTGCAGCTCCTTCCCTCATGAATTTAGGTATTTTGTCAATAACATTTTTAAGCTAGTGGTCTTCTGTCCCTCTCTGCCCCAAACACTTGCATCAGTTCTCTGTTTTAGTACAGGTAACTAGTACTTCAAAGACAGAGTACTCTTAACTTATTAAAAATGATGAGCTGAATTATAATGGTCAAAATGTGACTTCCTTTGTCCTTCAGGAACTGATCAACAGACACTTAATAACTATGGCCCAGGTTGATCAGGCTGATATTCCTGGTAAGTAAGTGCTCCTTATAAACTAAACTGTGATCATATTGTTCTGCATATTCATGCATATTTGACAGTATTAACATCATCTTTCATAAACACCACCTGTTTTTAATTTTTCTTGAAGCTTTGATCATCCACATCTGCGCTGTGGATAACCAAAGTATTTCAGAAATGTGAAATTTGTCTTCAACTTTTCTTGTGTAATTTTCTTCTGTTTTGAAACTCCATAATTAGGATTATTTAAAATTGCTGAGGAAGGAAAAAACATCAAGGCAGTAAAGCCTTGTGAAGAACAGTTTTGTATTATTTTGTGCATATTAGGTACTCCTTTGAATGATGCATATGTTTTTCAAAGGTTGTATGTAAACCAGCAAAGCAGTTTGTTCTGAAGTGAATTGGCTGGTATATCAGAGAAGGCTTTGTAATAGTTATCAGGCAAGAGCACCATATACTAATATTCACTGTAATTTGACTTTTGGAGAATTTACAATTGACTGTGTTCAGCTTGATTTTAAGCAGTTTTTGGTTGCAGTATCCTTCTCAAATGTGTGTATAATGTGATAATGATACATTCAAAATATGCAGTTTAGTTTATTAATCCAGATGAAGTGTCTTTCTTCTACAAGTGTAATCTCTTAATCTGATCTGTAAACCTTCAGCACCTCTCTATTTTCTAAACCAGTATGTTAAACAAATAAGACTGAGATTTGCTTTTTTTGTGATGAAAATGGGGTTCTTATACTGTGGTATGAAGGCTGTATGGAAATTGGTGCTTATTTATGAATCAGTGCAGGAAGAAAAAAACCCAAAGAAATGTCATTCAGAAGGGTGAATTTCTAAGGTAATTGAGAAAATGGCAGATGGAACTGCACATCCATTCTGTTGATTTTGCTTGGTGTAACAGTTTTTCTGAAGACAGTTATTTTAGCTCTATGGGATCACTTCTAGGAGTCTGTATGTTGGTATGAAAGCAAAGACAGTGAATTTTAACGTTACATGCACCTAAAAGATGGTGCAGATAATTTATGTATTAATGACAGGCATTTTAATTTTCTCTACTACTATAATAACTTTCTCAAAGTGAACTGAGGCCTAATGTGTTTCTGTGTATAAACTGATTTTAGCAGTTCCTGCAGAAGTGGACAGCTACCACAGTCTCTTTCCTTTGGAACCACTGCCACCACCCAACCGGATACAGAAATCAGGCAACTTTGGGTACATTACATCATGCTATAAAGCTGTAAATAGCAAAGATGACCTGCCATATTGCCTTCGGAGGATACATGGTGAGAAAAATTGAGTGCTCTCAGTAGGACTAGCATTCTTGGGCATGCTAGTCAGATTTTAATATTTGGTTGCTTTCCAGTAGTTTCAGAAGATATGTTGAAAAATTCTGACCCAAAATATTGCACTTCAAAGACTATGTTATGGTTTTTTCTAGGTTTTCGTCTTGTTAACACAAAGTGCATGGTATTGGTTGACATGTGGAAAAAAATTCAGCACTCAAATATAGTAACTTTGCGTGAAGTGTTTACCACTAAAGCTTTTGGAGAACATTGTAAGTTTTTCTTTTTTGGTGATTTGTTCTTTTGTTGCCTTTTTTTTCCAGCTGTTATGTTGAGACTTTTTCCAAAATAGGCTTGAGTTAGTAAATGTCACATGTTTCTATTTTTAAGCTCTTGTGTTTGCATATGATTTTCATGCTGGAGGAGAGACTATGATGAGCAGACACTTCAATGACCCTAGTGCTGATTCCTATTTCACAAAACGGAAATGGGGTAAGGAAAATACATTATCATACACTACTTCTGGTTACTGGTTTTAGTTCTTAAGCAGTAAATGCCTGGTCAGAAATAGTTGTTCAACTTCATTTTTTGGCTAATCAGTTCTGTCATACAGTAAGCTGATTGGTATAAGAGAATTCTTCACCTCCTATTTGTAAATTATTTAAAAAAAAAATAACAGACAAGTATAAAATTGATATCAGTGTATCAGGGAATTACAGTTCTAGAAATAAGAAACAAGTTGGAACAGAATTGGGAGTCAGGAACTCTGGTGTCCTAATTGCACATTTTTCATGGGTTGACACCTAACACTTAATGGCAATGATTCCAAAACTGTGAAAGACATGCTATGTCAATTTGATGCTTGCTGTTTACGTGCCCTACACTTCTATTTTTTTCCCTCATTAAGTATTATGAGGACTAATTTTGACAGTGTTTTATTTGATGTTTTGAAATGTGAAGTACTTGTTAAGAAATGAATTGAAAAATCCCTGTAACAGTTTTTTCAGACACCAACTTCACATTGTAGGTCTGATTTTTTTTTTTTTCATGTTTACACTATAACTTCAATGGAATCACTAAATCTACATCTATATTCATAAATAAAATTTGTTACAGCATGATCTGTGGCTCAGCAGAGTGCTCAGCAGAGCTCATATCCATATGGCTAAAACATCTTCCTCTCCAAAACAGTGCTGCCAATCTTTCTGCCTATTAGGACCAGTTCATGACTCCTGCAGTCCTACAAACTGCAGTCAGGTGTTGTCTGGAACACAGCAGTGCTATGCTGAGAAAGAGAGATGGTCATAGCTGAATGGAATCACAGGAGGACTTAGGGTAGGAAGATCCCCTCAAAGTTCCTTTGGCCCAGCTTCTTGCTTGCTGCAGGGCCAACCCTGAAGTTAGATCCAGCCCTAGGGTTGACTAGAGGACTATGACTTGGCCTTGTGTTTTTTTTGTATTAGAGTAGATGTTCCCTAAATGTCTTTAGGCTGCCAGAATATGAAGAGAAGCAGAAGCTCTATCTTTTTTCTTGTGCCTTTTGAAATTAGAGCCTTTAGCTATGAATTAGATCTGTTTCGAGGGTTGAGATGAAAAACTTTGCTTGGCTATCTTTAGATCAGAGTATACTGGATTGGTAGTGTGTGAACACATTCAAAGACTTGTTGATACCTTATGTATCAAGTAACTGTCACTGGCTTTGCACTGAGCTGACCAGTATAAGTGAAGTTGGAACAAGTTACCCCCAAAACCAATGGTGGAAATAATCTCAGACAGAGGAAACCCTAGTTTGCCATGTCATATCCTGTGGCAAGTCAAAAAATGCAATTACAGATTCAGTGAGCCTGATGTGAAACTAATTTGGTGAGGTAAAGCTGAAAGATCTGCTGCCAGGTTAATGACTGTTACATGCAGGACTAGATTTCTGAGCATTTCCCAGTCATGGTTTTCAATATCCATGTAAATCAGTCCTTGATGTGTTTTTGTATCCCTCTAGAGTATTACAGAAGAATGATTCTGTTCTAGATAAAGTAGTAGAAGTTATAACAAAATTCTTGGGAACACATTCTTCTGTCACACTGGAAAATAATAAAGTTTTGCTCCTATAAAGGGCAATCATGACTGCTTAATCTATCAAAGCTCTTTGAAGGAAGATCCAGTAGATAAGACCTTGGCTTTTCAATGAAGTCTAACAGAGTCTTTAAAAGAACTGAAGTGACCGTGAGATAAAAGAGAAAGTTCTCAGTTAAGTTAATGACTGGTTAGAAGGTAACAACACTTAAGAGTGAACAGTTGCTTTTCACAGTGAAGGAAATCATCGATGGGGTCTCACAAGAATATGTGCTGGGAGTTAACACATTACTTCTTTGCACTGAAGATAAGTAGTAGTCTGTCAAAGTTTGCTGGTAATACCAAATTTTTTGGATTGTTAAAAACAAAGGCCAGTTGTGATGGATTGCAGAAGGACCTTACAAGACAAGGTCTCTGGGCAATAATTTAGCAGGTAGTGTAATGTAAACCTATGTGATCAAGGGAAAATACAGCTCTAAATATAAAATGATGGCATCTGTTGTGGCTGTTGCCACTCAATAATAGATCCAGGGCTAAGTAGATTAAGGGAAATACGGTCCTCTTGCTGAATAACAGTAAATAGGAAATACATTGTTGTAGATTATTAAAAAAAGAGTAAACAAGGAAATGGAAGGCCTCATATTCAAGATGTGGGTGCATCATAGACTCCTATCTGTAGTTGTGGTGCTCCTTTTGAAGGGTGTAGAAGAACAGCAAAGAAGTTGTGAAGAGATGAGAGGGATGATCAAAGGCATGGAACAGCTTCTGTATGGAATAGTACTTTTCATGCTTTTAAAGATGGAAAGGAATATGACGGGGTTAAAAATCACTGGAATATCACAGGTGTCCGAAAAAACATCTGGGATAAAGGAGAAATGAGTAAGCAGCAGTAGTTTGCTATTTCTTCTAGCCTACAACTAGAAACTGACAGATGAAGCAAAAGAGGTAGCAAATTTAAAACCTGTGTAAAGATAATTAAGCCATGGAACTTTGTCAGATTGTTGTGGACGTTTGCCTGGGTTCAGTGGGAAAGTGAGCTTACTCATGGAGGAGAAATACTTGAGGACTGTTAACTGCAAAGACAAAAATTCTACCTGAGGAGTCCTCTGAGCTGCAAGTCATTGGAGGTTAATAGGTTATTCTACCTGTTTATGTTCGTACACTTAGGTATCCATTGCAAACTACTGTTCTGATTTTAGTGTATGTGTCTTTGAAACAGGCCAGTGAGATATCTGGACCATTTATTTGACCTGCTACAACTTCCTTTTATAGGCAGGAATGGTCTTGGAATTGGAAGTAGACATCAGTTTCTGTTCTGTGAAACCAAAGTGTTATTTGATTAAAATGAGCTGCTGCAACAGAACTTACAGGGAGACATACAGAAGATAACTCTCTCCTATGGTACTTCTCATTACCTGCTCTTTCAGTCTTTTTATTAGATAAATTAGAGGAAAAAGTCACCTGAAATTCCAAATTTTGCTAAATCTTTGTTTTAGCCTTTCATTTTTGGTATCTGCTGCTTTCTTGTCTGGGCCTCAGTAGAAAGAACAATTTAAGAGAGAAAAATAAGATTGCATACCTTTAACTTGATTTCTCAGAATTGCCTGCCTTCACGGATCCTTTCTCCATCCCCTCACAGAGTTTCTTGGCCGTCTGCCTGCCTAGAGGAGACTCCCAAGAGAAGCAGGGGAATGGATGGAAGTTGGGTACTCTGCAACATGAGGCCCAGATTAGTACAATTGCTTTTAAAGGTTTTAGGAGGCACAACACTGTGAACCTGATCAGTGAACTCAGAGAATTTGATTTCAGGTATGCAGCCTTATTTATGTTGAACACTTCAGTTGGCAACACAAGACCTTGGCAGTTAAAAGATGAGGGTTATGGTTTACATGGCTGTTTTGCATGTCACTGGTGTCAGTGTGATCAGTCTTGGATTTTTGCTTTTTGCCATGTTATTTACAGGTTTTGTTACAGAACTACCTTGAAAGGGATTTGGTGTGTGGGGAAAAAAATAGCATATGTTTATTTTTATACTGTAAGCTAGTGTCATTGTAACTTCTGAATGCTATAGAACTTGTTGCTTGTGATTTTTATGCAGTGAAATCTCTTTCTTTAGGTGTACAGTGGTGATAATCCAATATCGTGCTGTCATATTTAACTAAATGTCCACAAGTTTTAAAATCAGGAGTCTGACTTTTCAGTGAATTGCTACTCAGAGTACATTTATTTGAAAAGTTCCTTTTTGTTTGATTTTCATTTCTTACATTACCTCAGTACACTTCTTTATACTCTAAACATTAAACCTGTTGGTCTGGAACTTTTTGGTTTTATTCCACATATCTGCATTTATCTCTGCAGAAACGATGTTTTTTTGCATTAGCGAGTTAACCCAAAAGTACTGAAAAGTTGTTCTTAACAGTCCAATAATTAAACAGTGAATCAGATTCTGAATGTATGTACTTTATCAGCTAGAAAATCCAGGAAAATTAACAGTAGCTATTCACAGCTGCCAGTAAGGTTTTTCCTTTGTCCTGATGAGTTTTTGTGGCTTGCAGAGATAAGCATGCCTTTGATATGTCCTTTGGTCTGTTTTTAAACACTCTTGAGTAATTAAATGCTGGTGTACGTGCTGTTAGTAGGAGTTTTCAGCATCACAGTGTCTGCTCTTCAGCAAACAAATACTTTCTAATGAAGATAAGCAAGTTTTCCCAGACTCTGTTTTCCTTTGGACACACTAACAGTAGTATGTAATGCACGAAAATGGACTTCACTGCTGACTTTACAGTTTTTGCATCCCCAGTTGCTGAATTTTTTTCATAAAATACCTCTTCCATTGAAAAAGAGAGAACTTCTGTGATGACTAGATGAATAGACGGTGATGAAGTGTAAGAATATATGAATATTCAAAGTCAGTGTAATGTCATTGACGACAAAATATGTGATTAATAATTATCCTAAAATTCCTTTGCCAAAAGCTGCAACTTTTTCAAAGTAAATTCAAGTTTTCAGTGTCTTCAGATTTTTACGAAATATAGTGCTGCCCTATCAGAACATTTCTGTATATTGAAAACTGGGAAATGTAAAACCAAAGCCCAAGTTTCCCTGGAGAAGGAGAAATGAAGGCTGCTGCACTTATCTTACTTTCAGTACTTTAAACTCAGGAACACCAAGCAAACACTGACCTAGTGTTCTCAGTGTCAGAGACTGATTTACAAGCGTGAGAAGTTCGGTTTAGTGAGCAGCTAAATCTTTCGTTGGGCTTCTGATGTCTTTATTAATAGCTGAGAATTGCCATTTGTTAGCATGTTTTCTGATGATGTTCCTGTAAAACAGATCCTACTGCTGGTGGTCCCCAGGTCTTCCTTCGCATCCCAGGGCTATTTGCAGGTTTCTGTTTGCTCTGGAGAACAGAATTTAATTTGAATGCATTTTTTTTTTAGCAAACAAAAACTTAATATACACATGAACACCAGTGCAAAGGGTAAATTTTTGTTCCATTGACAACAGGATACCACAGAATGGAGACCTTTGTCAAATCAACCATAAAATCTCTAAACCACCACTTTTGAAAGTAGTTTTCTGATCATTTTGGTAGTGTTTTCTTGTATTCGTGTGCTGTTTTTCACTGTGTTCAGCACTGTTTGGAAAGCTTTCAGTTGTGTGTTTTGCCTGAAGAGTGAGCTTTGCGGTCTCGTCACTCCTTGGGTTCCTGCTCAAGTGCCATCTGTGGCAGGTCCGATGGGCCTCATGGGGCAAATGTTGTAGTCAGCATTGCAGCAAACTGAACTGCCTTTAGTCTTGATTACTTTGAAGAGATAGATATGTAAGAGGGTAGTTCAAAACTGATTCTTCCAGTAGCTTAGCTGTACCTTTAGTGTATTTGAATGTGGGGTGCAGACAACCAGTCTGAAAGCAGCAGCCTAGATTCAGCTGTAGCCTCAAATGTGTATTTCCAGTCATAGAATAATGTTTGAGATTTTTTGATAGAGGAAGAGAAGCTGTGTTGAACTCTGGTCTTTCAGCTTTGTAGCATATGCTGAATATTCTCTCAGTTACACTGTCTTTTATTTGAAAATCAGAGGGCAAGTGCTGTCGGTTTTAAGTTGCACGCAGTAAAATAGCTCCCAGGTTTTGCCTTTTCTCTCTCTTTTATAACAACATTTCTGTTCTGGACTTATTTCATACAGATGTAACTGTCTTGTGCATCCCTGTTAAACATATTACACATATTGCTGTTTACCAAATATGTTTAGTAAACAGCAACATATATGTATGTGTATAGGTATTCTACAGCAAGTAGTAAATAAAGAGCTTTGACTAATAAAGGAGTTTGTATCTCCTCAGTCATATCATAATTTTTTTCATGCTGAAGAAGAGAGAATTATGAGGGAAATAATATTTGCTACGTGAGACTTCTGGTATGCTGGTTTTGTGGGAAGTGATTTGCATAATGATTCATCAGGAGGCCAGAAAAAACAAACAGTATCTCATTATATTCAGCTTTCAGTAGACATGCCAGACTTATTGCTGTTTAAAGGAGTCACTAGCTTGCTCTTTATAATCCAAACCAAAGCACCTTAAACTTGAAAAGTAAATTAGAGTTTAAAAACAGATAAACAAAAGCTCCGAAATAAAAGCTGGGAACATTCCAAAGTAATTAAAATATCTAAGTAAAAAAATTTCATTAATGTGTTTCCACTTTTTTCACTCTGCATATATTCTGTGTGCTTACATATGCAAGCACATCCCCCCATTTATTTTGATCAAATGCACAGATGTTGATATGGTCTTGTAGGAAGAGGTGGGGAAAAAACCCAAGCTAAACCCAAGAAACAAATGTTGGAGAAGAATGCAGTCAGTTTACAGCTGAATCAGGTGCTTAGATGATTTTGCTTAATGCTGATACTGTTGGTCACAAAATTAGGAAAATCAGTACCGAGGCAACCTCATGAAATTTCTATCATGGTTTGTAAAGCTGAGATATGCTGTCTTACTCTAGATGTATTTTCCTTCTCCTACTTTAACTTTGTGCCATGCAAACAGTAGCAGCTTTTTTGAATTACTCTCCTCATACTAAAAATAACATTTGTTATCTATAGCTTTATTTTTTTTAAAATCTGTGACTCAGTGTTACTCAGAAACTGTTTGCAGTGTAGGATTTGAGTGTGGTTTTGCAAAGAATCAGTTTTACATTTGGAAGGGAAGTGATGCATTGCTTTCATATGGAATAGGGGTCATGCAGTGATAACTTGATAGGGAGCTGCATCACAACAGAACATATGTAAAGTTGTGTTCAGTGATGTTTAGCCACCAAATTTTCCTGCTTCGCCCATGTATTTTGAAACTAGCTTGTTATGTTTTTTTAATCTGATGATAGAGAGTATTTATTTGGTAAGCCTTCCTGCAATAAAGGAGGTAAAACAGGATCTCTTGCAGCTTTTGTCACATGCTGTTTGTTTCAGGATCCTGGCATTTTTACTTCTGAAGTACCTGTTTATTTTGATGTATCATCTACTTTGAGCAGTTTCTAAGCAGTGCTCTTTGTAGTGACTGTTCATTTTAAACTTTAAAAATCAGCAGGGTTTCCCTGAATATGAAAGTGAAAATAATGCCTAATGAATTATCAACATTTCCAAAAAAACCCCAACCTAAACCAACAAACCAAGAAAAATCCACCCCAGACCCAACCATTAAAGCACAATAGACGTTTCTCAAGGACTGTTAGTAGTTGAATTAAATGAACCTGTGAATTAGCTGTATAATTCGAGATGCTCTAATTTGATTTTTGCACAGTAGCCTTCTGTTAATGCTTACAGTGTTTTGCTTCCAGGTCAGCACGACGGACCTCTACCACGGCAGCACGCTGGATTGCTCCCGGAGTCTTTGATATGGGCATATATTGTGCAGCTCAGCTCCGCGTTACGGACCATTCACACAGCAGGACTGGCATGCCGAGTTATGGATCCAACAAAGATTCTGGTAACGGGCAAAACAAGGTACTGAAAGCCTTTGTTCTCACTGTGTTACTGTGGTCTCTGTTCATGGCAGCTGCTGACTCTGACACTGATATAGAAACGATGAAGTCTAACTAGAAAGTTCTGTTACTTTTAAGTGGCATGAGGCAATGTGCTAAATCTTGTAATAATTTTTGAAGTTCTTTTTAAACATATTTTGGGAAGGGCTATGCATTATCCTCAAACTACTGATCAGGCCCTCTACTGGCAATTTAGAAATGTGTTGAATTATTTGTAAACTGAATACTGTCTACTGCATTTTGCCAAATAGAAAAATCAGTAATTTTACTAAATTTAACCAAACAGTAAAATTAGTATTTTTTGTTTCCTAGTAATTTGCTAAGTACTGATGACTTTATCGTATCAAAGCATTCAGTGAATGCTAGAGGAAAAATTGAGTAACCAACAAATTTTAATGCACTTCTTCCTTTCTCTCTTCTTGTTCCTAAAGGCTACGAGTTAATTGTGTTGGAATCTTTGATGTTTTGACATTTGACAACAGTCAAAATAATCCACTGGCATTAATGGCTCAGTTTCAGGTAAGACAACAGTGCCATAGTTAGGTTTGTGACTTGGCTCAGGAAGTGCTGAAAATCAGTGTGAAGTAGCCTTCAGTGCTGAATCAGTTTGAACTGATGTAGTTCAGTATATCTATCTCTAAATGATTCTATTTTTGCA
>NW_008650834.1:61349-92696 GCF_000695815.1 Acanthisitta chloris
AATTTGCTTGTAATTTAGAAACATGAATGCTCATTTCGCTATCTTCTGCTTCTAAAATTTTGGCAAACTCATCAGGCAGGTTGAAATATTAGCATTTAACAAATTTAAATCAGATATGGTTGGAAATACAAAGTTTTAAATGAAGGAGAAAAAAATCTTGCATTTAGTGTTATAAAAAAATAATGATTCAGTAACAGTTTTTGATGACTTTTGTTATTTTAACATAAATAAGTGCTGAATATCTGTTCACAGAGGAGTAAGAGACCTTTTAATTTACTGCACTTGGGCCTTCACTCCTAGAAGGTTCTAGTGTATCTTTGCTTTAGGCTCCTTGTTTTGCTGTGTTCTCTGAAGCATGGACTCTGCATAAATGCTGAATTAAGTAGAATCCCTTTAGTCTTAAAAACTGTTACACAGTCATCTGGAGCATCACTCTGTACAGGAGTACCTCTTTTCCTGACTTCCCCTCGGGGTAAAGTATGTTACCTCAGCAGTCATCGCATACCTTGTCCCTACTGGGAATGAAAGATTACAGTAGGGAGTTGGATTTAATTTATTTTCATTAATTGAGTTTATTCACTGCAATAATATTGCTTAGTCTTCTAGTAATAAGTGAAATGTTTGAACTTTGGCCAGCAGAAACTAGCTTCTTGGAGACCATGTGGTAGAACATAACAAATTAGTTTTCAACAGTACAGTAAAGTAGTACTTTGAGTAGTACACCAAAGTATTCCATGCTTCTTCCTCCCCACCCCAGCTACATATCAGTGAGCTTTTGGTAATAATTTAGTGGAAAATGGCTGAGAGCCGATAGAAATACATGCCAGTAAGAGATTCCATGCCTAAAATTGTAATGAGATTTTTTTTAAAAAATACAAATGTAAATACTTCTTTAAATATATTTTAATTGCAGCTTGGAAAGAGATCCTTCTGAGATACTCTGACATTCAAGTAAAGCGTAACATTTAAAGTATTCAGAGGTCCAAATCTAAAAATACTTGCAGGTACACAAGTCTGTCAGAAGCACTTACCACCATAGCAGCCCAGCACCTGGCAGCTGACTTGCATGATAATGCCTACTTTTGTTTAGGGGGAATGGTTTTTCATGTTTTGTACGTTGTTAATGTTCAAACTGTTCAGGTTTCACTGCTAAAACAGAAAAGAAGTGCTCTTAAATATAGAGTTTGGAAGATCTAAACTGTGGTTAGAAAATAAAGTATTCCATTCTCTTTTTGTTGTTTCCTCTGGAAGGGTTAGGCTTTCACTGTCCGTTTTCTTCCTTCAGAGTTGCTGGACTGAGTTAATTCCTTGAAATTCAGGCATCATTTCTCATCCTCTACCTTTGTTTGCCCTAGCCAGATAAAATTACAAAGTAACAGCTGCTGCTTGTCCTTTTTCCTCTCGATCCATGACCCAGTTCCTGAATTCCTCTGGGACTCTTGTGACTGTTAAAAATGTAGGTTATCTCTTGGTTTACTGCCCAACTAATATGCATTTCCTTGTTGCTGTGTTCAAGGGAGGAAGGTATCTTTGTTAGAATTTGTCATTTTGTCATTTTCTGCCTGTTTCCGTAAGCTAATAAAGAGAGGAAAGATTTTGGCCAGAACAGTGAAGGGGCTGTGTAACAAGACTGCAGCTGTTCTTTATAATGTGTGCTGAACACATAATAATACCTCTATGGCCATTTATGAGTTAAATAAAGGCAGCAATAAGGGAAGCTAAAAAGAAGTAAATGAAATATGAATGGCCACTTACATTAAAAACAAGGTGTTAAACCTGTATAAATTCCAGCACACCACTTCCTGCCCTCTGGTACATAAGTCTTGTGTCAGTCAATTACAAAGTACAGATGGAAAAACTGTAAACAGTGATGTAGGAAACAGTAAAAAAGTTTAATAAATATTTCTGTATTTGGAGTAAAATGTGAGTCCTCCCCTTTACAAAATTAAGAGAAAATCATAAGTTTTATTGTTTTAACAAGGGCTATAAGGTTACTTAAAGTAAATATTTAGCAAACCAAAATAACTTTCATATGCATCTCCCCAAATTTAAATAAACTAGTTTGAAGAGGTATCTCAGGTATTAATGTTGACTCTAAAAAGCCCCACCAATAAGTAGGAACTTGGAGGTACTTCTAAGGGCATTTCCAGAACTTAAAATTATAAGTGAATCCACAGAATTGTAGTGTGGATGAGCTGATATTGATCCAAGCAAAGCAGTGGAACAGGATAAACAAGCAAAAAAAAAAAGTAATGTTGGTTTCCAAGAGTTTATGGAAAATGGGTCCTGTGAAAAATAAGATTTATTTGAACAGCTTACATGTCTGGCTGGTAAAATCAAGTGTATAAAACGTTGAGGGGCATTTGGCATAGTAGCACATACCTTTTTGGTATTAAAAAAATATTAGGAAAGGGTACCTATGCAATTAACTTTTAAATTACATACTTGAAACTCATTTGATAAAAGGAAGGCATTAATGAAGAGGGCAGTTTCTGAGTTTATCTCGTAGGGGCTATTTCTTAGTCTTACACTATTTAATAATTCTATCAATTAACTAAATGGTGCTAAGATCTTTTCTAGCAAAGCTTTCAGGAGATAAAAAGTGAAGTTGGTACAGGTTAGTTATGAATTGAATTACTAATTAAATGATGATTAGTTCCATGCAAGGTACGTTTTTGAACTAAAGGCTGCCTGTACTTAAAAGATGTAAAGCTTTTCCTTGAAGTTGAGAATCAACTTCGTATTACTTTAGTCATTGTTGATAGCTACCATAGCAGACATAGACTGTAGCTAATGTTGATCTGTACCTTGCCACTAGCAAGGCTGCTACAGGAATACAGCAGATATATTTCTGGTGTCCCTGCTCCAAGGAAGTCTAGTAGTTTTTGTGTGCCTTATTTAACCTTTCTCTGCCTAGAAGCAGGAAGAGCTGAATCTGCTGACATCTGCATATGTGGATTGCTTCCTTACAGAAAGGATGGTGTACCCTGTCTGTGTGGATAGAGTTGGTCAGTGGATGGTAGTTTGGTCACTTCTAAAATAGCAATCTGACTTTCATAAACCCTGATCTTTATGGGTTCCTTCCAGCTTGGGATACTCTGTGATTCCTCAGTCACACAAAAAAAATACTGCCTGTATTTGTACACTTGTAAAACTTCAAACATTGAGCATTGTGATCGCATTTTCTTTCAGGGTTTCAGCTGTCAGTGAATAGTGAGGCACCTCCAGAGAGCAGTTCAGCTTGTTCAAAATCTCAATTGCCTTACAGAATTATAGATATCTTAAACTGATCAGACTCTTGACTGAATCAATTGAAGTTTAAGTTCCTAAAATTAGTGGGATGAATCCAAGCCACTTTTGTGACTAAAAGAAGTTAATAATTGGCTGTAACCTGGAAAGCATGTGTTTGAGGCTACATTGGTGTGTTTTATCCTCTCTGTTAGGTGTAATTTGCAAAACAAACAAAAATTGAGGTTGTGAGTCAAATGCTCAAAAATTACAAAGCCTGAATTCAGAATTTCCTGGCTGATGCTAAATGTAAGACACTCAACTATTTTTAAAATCTAATGCAACCTGTATTATGAAAACACCTGTGTAAAGAAAACTGTGTTTTCACATGGCCTTCCCTGAGGTTGTATGTTTTCCATGTCTCAGGGTTGTGTGATGATACAGAATTTATTGTAAAGGGTACATTCTTATGAATTACTGAAAGTTGGAAGGTACTAAGTGTAAAGTAGGAGACTAAGTAAGAAGTAAGATTATGGTTAATAAAAATGCATATTTCTTGTAAGTCTCTTTGAAAGAAAATGAATCAATGAAAATACCATTGTGTCTGGTGACAAGTTTCTAGATGCTGCATCAGCAAGATTCCTCTGTTTAGTACTATAGCAGTGTCATCTGCTGCTCTACTGCTCTGAACCACTACTTGGTAGTGGAAGCAAGTGAGTTCCCATCAAAATGGGGTTAGATGCTCTGATTAATTTCTCTTTACCAAAGGAAAAAGAAATACTGATACTCAGGAATTCCTGGCTCATTTGGAAATAGTCTAGCAAATGCCAGTCCCACCCCCTTATCCACCGCTTCGTCCTTACTTCTGTCTCATTTTGCTCATCCTGTTTTTGTCGTCTTTAGCTGCAAGAGTATCACATTTTGCAACCTCTGCGATGGTGTGTATCCATGTTCAAATTGTGCTGCTTAATCATACTTGGTATGGGAAAAGCAGGGTCATTGAGAGACGTGGAAAGGTTTGGATTTTTTCTCTGTCCCTCAGCACCTGGGAGATGTGGCTTCAGGGAAAGCTCTGCTCAGCTACTGCAGCCAGAGGCAGCATGCATGGTTATGCCTCTGGGTGGAAGAGCTGTGAGGGCTTGTGGCACATTCACCATCACAGCACTTCTCTAAAGCTGCCAAATTCTAACCAGAACTGCTAAATGATGTGGCCTTGTGCTTAGCTATGGAAATGACATTGGCAATAATTAGTAGCTTTTATATTTTTACCTTTGCAAAAATACCTTATATTCTCAAAAAAACTTTGGGAAAATCCTAAATCTGTATCCCTGTCTAACTATTAAATCCAGTCTGAGGCAGGTACCCAGCATGGAAAGGTGCAGGTGTTTCAAGTTTGGCCAAGTTATGTGCAGCTGAAAGCCTTTCCATGGAAAGAATCACTCAGCTTTTGCTATGAATGTTGTTTGCTAATAAATCAGGCTCCTGTTTCTAGGAGTGGGCTTTAAAATCTGTTACAGCTTTTCAGAATTCTTATGGCTGTCTATTAAAATTGGCAGAATTTCCTGTTGTGCAAAGCAGTCTCTATCCAGCATTGATTTTTTTAAGAGCAGTTCTGTTTTTAAGGAAAGTGTTTACTAGTGCTGAGGATTTCTTCACAAAATGTGGTGCTGCTCAGTTTCTCAGCCATACAGGTCTGTTCCTGTCTAGTTATTTCACACAGTTCATATCTTTTCACACTGGTCCTCAGAGACGAAAATATTTGAGCAATTTGTTATAACAGAAACATTTGCAGGAACATGGTATGGATTCCAGTATGGAATTCACACTGGATGGCTAGTGTGGAAAGATATGAGTCGAGCAAATGCTGTTTCTGTTTTAACAAATAATCCTTGTATTTCTGCATCTCATATTGAGAAGACTTGTTCTATTTCCATCAACTCCTTGACTCATCAGGATTGAGCAGGTGGGTGGTTAGGAGAACCTCTTTGTAGAGCTTTTGCTCACTACACAAGAGTTCTCCCTGGTACTGCCTTTAAGCTAAAAATAGGTAAATTTTAATCATTCAGCGATAAATATAGCACCTAGAAATTGCTAGGTGTCAGGACAGATTTTCCTCTGTGCATTTTAACTACTGTAACTTGAACAGTCATATTGAACCATGATTTGAATAGTACTTATTTTATGTGCTCAAATTCTTCTGAGGTTATTGAAGAACTGTCTCTCTTCAACACCATCTAGTATCATAGGTAATATTTATCTGTACCATGAGTTTTACCTCTGTGTGTTTTCCCTGTTAGCAAGCAGATCTGATCTCCCTGGGGAAAGTTGTGTTGGCTTTGGCTTGCAATTCTATATCAGGAATTCAGAGAGAGAATTTGCAGAAAGCAATGGAACTAGTGACAATCAACTATTCCTCTGATCTGAAGAATCTGATTTTGTAAGTTTGCTTAATAAATATTTTAAAGGAAATTACTACTTTTTTAACACCTGCAAATGCAAAGGTCAAATGGCAAGTAAGATTACAGATATTACTACTGTCATTGAGTTGTCTGCACAGTCAATGCATTGTTAAACCCGATGATTTAAAATGTGTTCATATAATGCTGGAAAAGCTCCTAACAAAATTTAGGAGTGTAAACAAAACAAGCATTTTAAGTTGCCTTTGATACTGGGCTTCATTGCCTTTTTCTGCAATAGCAATATGCTAGTCTTATCTTACAGTTTCAGAAGGTATTGAGAAACAGGCACACTGCCTTTTTGACCAAAAGTTCTAGTTTTTCTTGGCTGTATATTATTTTGAGGTATAGTCAACCTTTCTCCTCATGCAATCTAAGAAGAGAAACTAGAAGCCTCTTCTCCTTCCCTCATTTGAAAAACAATTGCATTACAATCTGAATCTGCACATCTCTCTTTTTCAAGTATGTTTTTGCTGTTTGAGTGGGATGAACTGCAGTTTCATGAAAGTACACTCCTATCTTGTATCAATAACTGATTAGGTGTATAAATATAAGTTAACAGACTCTTTTTCTGTTAGTATCTTTTCTGCAAAACACAATTGTCAACTTTGTGTATTAAATAACAAAAGTCAAATAGTTATAAAATCATAATAAGATATAATCTCTGGCATTTGAAGCATGTTTTAAGTAATCTTCTTGGGGTTGGGTTGTTTTGGCAGGTATTTGCTGACCGACCAAAACAGGCTTCGCAGTGTAAATGATATAATGCCTATGATTGGTGCACGATTCTATACTCAGTTGGATGCTGCTCAGATGCGAAATGATGTTATAGAAGAAGACCTAGCAAAGGTAAATCATGTAGTAATTCCTACAGAAAGTCCTGCAGTCAGTATTCCTACAGTCGTACCTTAAAAGGGAATGTTTTCTACTGGGTTTTCTTGGGGTTTTTTCCCTTCTGTTTTTTTATTACCTAAGTAGTCTCCTTGAAGGTTTGACAACTCTGAGCTCAAGCTTTTGAACATCCAAAAGCTCTAAGAACCCCAAGTTTTGGGATGTCCTCAGCTGGACTTTAACTGAAGTGTAGTGTCTTTGTGTCCCACCAGCAATCTTGGGGAAAAAATGCTATTTATAGAATGGTTAAAAAGCAGAATTCTTAGTAAATAAATGTGTATGTCATCACACACTAGGTCATGTAGTATCTGCTGAAGGTTATACAGCAACAAATGTTGCCTTTTAAATTTTTAACTATGGATTTCAGTCTCCCTTTACTTGTCTCACATGTTTTTCTTTCCAAATGAATTCTGCCATGCTTAGTTTCCCTGAAGCATGCACCTCTTGCTGTGGGTGTCTGGTTAGTCTGTCATGTTCAGTCAAGGTATCAAGTGCTAGCTATGAAGGAAATATGTGCTTTGTGTTATGTACAGGAAAAGGGTGTCTGTACCTCAGAAGCCACTGATAACAGAATTTCTAATAGGACAGAGATACATTAGAGAAGGCTTTCATGACCCTGAAAATGTGTGGGAATAGGGTATGAAGTTTTGAAGGATTTAATCAAGTCCTGTGACTCCATTCCATTATAATCCTTCGTAGGGGATTTTTTTCAGAAGCAGTCTTTCCATAGTTGGGTTCCTGATGGACTTGGTTCTCTTGATTTCCCCACTATTGGGTTGTTGGATACGTTTTTTCCCTCTTTATTGAAAGATACTGAAATCTATCAGTAACAGAGCTATAGAAGAGCAGTATCTATATGGGATGCAAGGTCTAGTTGATAGATGCCCACTCTAATCAGAGTCAACTAGTACTCCTGCTCCGAAGGTGTTTAAGATCGTTTCTTGTTGAGGTGGCTCTATGTGCCTGCACAAAGCTGAGCAGATATAGTCTTTCCCATGGCAGAAATGGGGATTGCCCTGTAATCAGCATTAAGCATTCTGTGTTTTCAGTCAGGGTGTTTGTAGCAGGTGCTTATTGTGACAGGTGGGCAGAGCCACTACAAATCCAAGTTGTTGCTTAGTTTCCAGTTTGGCAATAGCTGTTTGTCTGGCAGTGATAAATAGCACTTGCTAATTAGCTTAATAACTTGTTTGTACTCCCACATTCTTGGTAACAATCAGAGCTTCAGTATCCATTAAATCTAGCCTGGTACACTCTCTTCAGTATTGTCCCCAAGCATGTGCTCTAGGGAGAGTATTAGAAAGATACTGGTACGTATTTTTTTTCTTATATTCTCCAAGCATGCAGTCATCCTTAGCATAGGGACTTCTGATGCTGGGAGTGGTTTGTATGTAGGTAATAACTTTGTTTTCTTGAAGCTATGAAACCTTGTTACTCCTGTAATGCTCATGTTTCACAGAGCAGTGACCCCATTACACTGTCTCTTTACTTCCTCACCTTAGTATTCATCATATATGTGTCACAGCAGCCAAAGCCTCAGTTCATCAAGCCCTGTAACCCACTGTGTAGAACAGCTCTGTGCCTTACAAGTTACTAAGTCTGCAAAGAGGCCACCTGGAGATTCAGTGCCAGTGCTCAGCATTGGGAATCTGCAAGGCAGTGACCTTCACATAGATGTGGCCATGGCTTTTGTGTATTTGACTGCATACCAAAAACATTACTCAGAGGTTAGACCAAATAATAGACCTTGGCTAGCTGGACAAGGTAAGCTTTCCCATCAGTCTCTGAGTGTATCTACTGTTGTGGTACAAGCTATTCTGCAGTATTTTAGACTAGCAATGGAAGGCTGCAACACATAGGTTGTCTGAAGTCAAGTTGTCACCTTGACCTACTTTATTTACTCAGCTGTGCACAGTAATTTCTCCAGAATGAATTGATTTGAAATCAATATGATCATAGAAGGAGTGAGATGCATCTTAGCATGAATAATGTTGGAGAGCTAGGCCACTGGAAAATGTGAATAATAGCAGGAGATAATCTTTTTCTGGCAGCTTTGAACAGCTTTTACTTAAATTAATCCTTTTTTTTATTTCTATTTTAACCTAGGAAGTAGCTCTTTACTGTATCCTAAGTGATGTGGAAAAACACAGGAAATCAATTTTCAGTTGCATGTATTCTAAGCATCTGTAATTCTAATGTTCTGTCTCTGTGTGAGCTCATTCTCATTGCTTGATCTGTCATTTTATGATCTCAGAATTTATACTGTTGTAAGACTCAGATTCTGACTTTTTGTTAGAAAAACTTATTTCAAATATATATTTGGAATCAATTGTAACTTGAATGTTAGGCTGATGATATTGTTGCTAAATATTTACTAGTAGTGGCCTACAAAGCATTTCTGAAAAATCTGGTGGATTATGTTCTTTCTTATCTTTACCTGAAATGAGGTATTATACTCTATACTTCTACTTACCTTGGTAACTGTGTGTATGTGTGTGTGTATATATATATAAACCACATTCTTCTTGTTTAACTTACTATATATTTTAGCATACCTGTAAGTATAGGCTGGCAAGAGACTATACTTATGTTTCCACAAAGAAATAGATTGCCTGATCCAGTTTCTGCTGGGGGAGCAAGGAATAATTTGTTTTTGTATCTTTGCAATATAATTTTAATATGAAGTGCTAAAATGAGCATTGGGTTACTAATACATAAAACAATGCATTTGGTCTCTGTCTGAAAAAATGATGCCCTTTTCTTTGAATGGATAAATCGTTGTAGCTAATAGTGCTTCATTGACATTACTAGTATATATCTTTTGCAAATAAGTGTCTTAATTTTATGTCTCATAAACTTTTAATATTTTCTTGTTTTCTAGGAGGTGCAAAATGGAAGGTTGTTTAGGCTTCTAGCAAAATTGGGAACAATCAATGAGAGGCCAGAGTAAGAAATACTTGTTTTTGTGGTGTGGAGTATGTAAAACCCAGTTTGCAATGGTGTCTTCCCTCATAAATTAAAGCTAAACATTTTTTCCCATATTTGTCCCTGGAGAAATGAGTATTTAAGAAGCCTTCAGAAAAATTAGATAAGCAACTTTGACTCAGATGTGAAATAAAGGAGAGAAGGCTGCACATAGATATGCCGAAGTTGCTTCATTGTATTTAGTATCATTGCTCTTTGAAGTCTCTTATGAGTGGCAATAGTTTGAGGAAATCCATAGCTTGCTTTAACTGTAGCAAAGGGTTTAGATACTGGTTTTAAAGAGTTGATTTTCAGCTTGTTTTTTATCAACCAGCTATGTAAAAATGGAGTGTTCATCGTCTGTTTTCCATCCTTTTGAATAGGCTTAGAGTTGTGTTTGTAATGCTGGTTTCAAATGTTTACATGTTAAACTTGTTGCAGATAATTCTTGCTTTCTTCCATTATTTTTCTGTGGTCCTTGGCAGGGATTTAGTTACAGGTGCTTCAGCAGCTGAGAAAGTTTGAATATTATCTTCTGTTTGTGGCAGGGGTAGGCTGTAATTTAATTGCACTTACAACAGGTAGCTTAGCAGACCAGTAAGACTACTTAGTTTAGACTGAAGAGGCATGTATATCTGTGAGGCTTGATTTTTCTTAACTTACTGAGCTTTAATATGAGCCTTTGTTTTACACCAGGTTTCAGAAAGATCCAACGTGGTCAGAAACTGGAGACAGGTATTTACTAAAGCTCTTTCGAGATCACCTTTTCCACCAGGTGACAGAAGCGGGTACTCCTTGGATTGACCTCAGTCACATTATCTCATGTCTTAACAAGGTACACTGTACTTCAGTTAGCTTTTAAAAATTTGTTTGGGCTAGCTTTCTTTAAAATAGTATTCCACTGCAAAGCAAGCTGGCATTGGCAGGTTAATTCCATTGCTTTAATTGATGGTTATTTTTTCCCCATTTTGGATGATAACAATGTATTCACTCAGCTAATATTCAAACATTTATGGATATTTTAAATCAACTTAGTATATTCATACTAAAACTTAAAATTTTTTAATATAGCATGAGATATTAACCTTTCATCCTAGAATGCATTGAATACTGTGGATAAGCAATGCTGGTCCCTTTATGCTACTCTGGCCTTTCAACACAGCATAAAGGATCCATAAAATCACTTTACTTGAGGGAGGTTTCTGCTGATATAGTTATCACAAAGGATGGTCATAAGGCAAGATGATCTGTTCCTAAACTGTGCTGACCAGAGTAGGAGACAGGAGGGGAAAATGCAACAGAAATTAGTGCAAAATCCTTGCCATCTTAGGACAGTGCTGGAAAATTTATGTGACTTAAAATTTTAACTCCACTTCTGATAATAACTTCTCTAGACTCTCCAGCCCTTCGTTTTCCAAGGTTGACTTAACAAAGCTATTTGCCATTTTCTAAGAGCTGCACCACTAGCAAAATTTTATCTAAGCGCACTCATGATTAATAGCAGGAGATGTGTGAGAGACCACAGGATCTTCAGTAGATGAAGAACTTGTCTTGCTCCATAAAGTAAAAAAAATAAGTACTTGAGTTGATTATTTTTTTTTATTGGCAGGTCAGCTTTCAATTTATTTTACACTGTTTTGCCAAACTTTAGTAATTCATAGGAGACTAAGAGGCTGCTACTTTTTTTTTTGTTTTGTTTTGTTTGTAGCTGCTTGATTGTTTCACTGACTCTGCAGAGAATGGTGATGCAGACACTGACAATACAGTTTCAGTGGCTAGTGTTTTCTTTTTTAGGATTAGGGTAGCCAACTTCCTCTTAAAAAAAAAAGAAGAATATATTCAGATCCTTCAGGATGTAATAACTGACTGAACTACAGTTAAATATTTTTCTAAAATGGTTAGGGCTTCTAACCTCCTATTAGACCACTGCTGTGCATTTCTTTAACCTCCTTTTTGTCTTTCTGGTTGGTGTCTGTATCACTTAAAAAAGGACACTAAAGGGATTGAGGCTAAATCAAAAAGAAAGCATATTGACATTCAAATAGGCAGTGAAATGCCATCATGATTTGAAAGCAGTGACCTGTACTGTACTGTAGCAAGAGGGGACAGTCCTGAATTCGTAGGTCAGGTAAGAGATGATGTCAAAGAATGCCTTGTTCTGTAAATGTTCATGGCTTACCTTTTTAAACAGAGGCTCTTCTCTTCTGTGGTTGTGGGCTCAGCACATAAAAAATACAAGGCTTACAGAACTCTACTTTGGAAATACACTCAAAAAGCACTTCTGAAACTACAGTGTGTACTAGTAGAAGTGGTTGTTTGGGCTTTTCTGCTACACTCCAAAAGCATTCCTTTTGAATGAAAGCTGTTGTTTAAAAAGAAAAAAAAGGTGGGGTTTTTTCAATGTGGTGTTTTGGGGGTCTTTTCAGCTGAGATACTGATTTATGCCTCCACAGGAGGAGAGAAAGCAAGCCATAAATATTGATGTTTCTAGTTAGCTGTGTGGTTTTCTTATTACAGATCTTCCATATCCTACATTGATTAAGGTAATTCATTGATTTCTTGTGTGATGCTAATGGACAATATTTCACAAACACCGTAATAGTGTCAATATTTTGTAATGGATGTTGGAAGACACTGGTGGTTTTATCCTACTCTACAAGAATTAAAAGCTAACTGGCTTGCTTTTGTTTTTCTGAAGCTATTCACAAAGCAGGAGCTTTAAAATGTGAAGGTTCTAGCTTTTAAGGTTATGCTCAGAACATTATTTTACAAGACAATTGCAAGAAATTTCTAACTTGCTGTGTTGCTCCAGACAGCAGCTAGTGGAACATCTCTGTTCCAAATGTAATGATTTTGCTATTCAGTACAACATTATAATACATTTATTTGATCCTGCTGGGGTTGTATTTCCAAAGATTGTCTTGATAGCGTCATATCCCACTTGTCTTTGCCCCACCTTCTGTACTGGAACAAGGAAGCTGGTAGTGCCAAGTATATGGAAATATCAGGATATTGACTAAAACAGAGCTACAAAAGTTTTGCATTATAAGAGAGTCTCCATTTCTTGCAAAGCGAGGAGAGTGTAAGATAGTGTTGTAAGGGGCTTCAGCATGTAAAGTAGGATATTCCTTTATTCCAAATTAGGATTTAGTGGTGGATCTCTAAGGTATCTATAGTATAACATACTTATTTTTAATATTGAATTTGAGAAGTCAGAACAAAACATGAAAACAAATGTGGAGCAAACTTTGGTCTTCAACCCCAAATTGTCTATTTGGTTATGGATTATAACTAGGTAATTTTTTTTCTAGGGGATGAAATGTACCATACAGCTTAGGAACTATAGGAACTAGTTTGCTTCCAGTACTGCAAAAAACGTGAGGTTTGGGTTTCTGCTGGTTTCAGACTACCTGGGGCTGATCCATCCATTATCTCATTTTAGCATGGGGAAGAAGTAATTTACCTACCCTACATGGAAGCTTGTGGATCTTATATGCAAATGTAATGACAAATGTGATTTTGTTCTTTAGGAGCTGTATGGGAAATTTGCTAGGCTTTCTACACAGGGGAGGATAGCATTGCAGGATTATTAGCTTTCTGCAAAGGGAAGAAAACAATGGTAATCTAGTCCTAAAGTCTGGAATTTCCATCAGGTTAAGACCAAAATGTCTCGATTTTTTGGCAAGGACATTGTTGTGGTGCAATTCAGATCCTTCCTTTCTGTGCTGTTAGCAGATTTGAACTGCGCCATAACAATGTGCTTGCCAAGAAATTGATTGCTTTTGTTATTGGGGAAATGTTTTGCCATTTCTTTCACACTTCTTTTATTTTATCTTTTGCATTCTTGTTACAGTTAGATGCTGGTGTGCCAGAAAAAATAAGCCTCATTTCCAGAGATGAGAAGAGTGTACTTGTGGTAACTTACAGCGATTTAAAACGCTGCTTTGAAAATACTTTCCAAGAACTGATTGCAGCCGCAAATGGTCAGTTGTAGTATTTGCTGAAAGCATGCAGGACATTGCTGAGGAACTTAACCAATAGCAAATTGCACTACAGCTGAATTGTTGTTGTCATCTCATTTCACATTTGGGAAACAAACAGGAGATGAGCAAAGCTGCTTGCACTTCAGTCAGGTACACTGTTACTTGAAGGGAAGAATGTTTCAATTATCCTAGAGCTAAGGCTGCCATTGGAGGCTTTATCTGTGAAGAATTTATTTTAGATTAAGGAACACATCAGGTGCATGATGTTCCTGCTTTTATTTTTTCCACTTGTATATGCACTAATTTTAATTTTTTTAAGACTTTTCTGATCTCTGAAGTTTTGCCACATTGTATACTTAAGGGAAACTTTGCAAGGACATTTCTGGGATACATTTTTGTCACTGAGGATATAGCAAAATTTATTCATTTTTTTATATTATTTGCACCCAGAATAGCATAAAGGACCAGGTAAATAATTTAATAGAAATTGTGTTCTATTAATTGACCGTTTAGTTCGTAACCTCTGTAAAAGTGTGTTGTATGCAAGCTCTGTATGCCACCCACTGTTAGCTCAAAGAAATGTGAGAAGACGAAACCTTTTAAAACCAGTCAAGTATTGGTGAATTGACAAAAAGAGGAAAGCAAGTCCCCTGCCATTTGATTTTAAACTTTGTCTAAGCGAAGTGACGAAAATAGCGTAATGGGAACCATCTATAATTTAAGGAGCATATCAAACTTGCTCTAAACACAACCAGCGCCTTTTAAAAACTGTTTGTACGTTTTCCTGCTAGTCAGAAGCATTTACATTTATGCAATTTTTTTAATAGATTTTTTTTTTAAAGAAATTGTTTAAATGCCTGAAGTTTCAGGAGTGTATTACTTTAGGTTATTTACAGTATAATTTTTGTATAAAGTTCTGTTCTTTGAACCACAGCTTTATTATGGTACGCTACACTGGATACAGATACAAAGACACTGTTAAAAGAAGATTAACTAAACACAGCAGTTGTCTGGCATCAAGAGCTTTTCAAGTTTTACGGCCTGAATCTGGAGGGATAATGATCTGCTGTGCCTTTGCAGTCACTGCTTAGCCCAAAGTAATATTACTTTTGATAATACTCAACACATGAATATTCCTGAAGTAATTCAGTCTCAAAAGTCTGGAATTTTCCTCCTCAATTACCTTTCTAATATTTGGACATGCAATTGTCTCCAAACTTGGGTATTCATGGGATTTCTAGTTAAACACCTACACTTTGATACTGAAGACTGCCAAATATGTAGGAATTTCCTTTCTTAAAGCAGTAGTGAAGACTATCTATCCTTTCCCAGCACTGAATGTTTTAATAGCACTGGGTGCTCACCATGAAGAAAATGTGGAAACTCAAAAGGTCAGGACAGACTCTAAGCACTTGCAACTGATGTTACTGACATCAATTTTAATAATTCTCAATATTTGTAGTTTTCAGAGAAGTTTTTAATATTTCTCTGTCCACTTTTATAAGCTTTAAAATGATTCTCCGCCTTGAGACTTGCATCAAGAAAAAAAGCAACTCTCTTCACATCGAAAGCTTTGAAGACTAGGGACATGCTTTACATATTTTAGAAAATGTGGTTGAATCCACATTAGGTAGCATCAGTTGTTGAGTTTAAAAATCGATTATTGTTGCATTTGATTGAATTTTAAAAGGAACATGTTTAATATTCAAACGATAACAGTTGCCAGAATGTTCTTTTTAATATAAAAGGAACAGGAACTTTGAAAAGTGAACATGCAAAACAGTCTTTTATCATTAGCTCATGTATTTGAGGAAGAGCAGCTGTCTTTTATATGTTTTTTGACAAATCATATTGTAATTCTTTTGTACAAAAAAGAAGTACTTGTATTCTAGAAGAAATATGAAATGCTTAATTTATAAGCGGGCTGAGGTTTTTTCCAGTATTGTTTTCTTTGAAAATGAAAGGGGATCATCTGTTCAGTTGTGGGGTTTGGGAACCTTTGAAAATTTAATTTGTGGACCAATATTTTGTGGAAGTGTAAGGCAGGGGTAAAATAGGGCTTGAATTCTCATCCTTTTTAGACCAGCAAACCACCCTCTGCAAGACATGTCTAAATTGCAAACCTGTGTGTATTTGCATAATGTCAGTTTGCTTCAGCCCCTAGTAACCTCAGGACTTGGTTTAAAAATAAAAAGGTAGACAGCTAATAAGTTTTCATATATAATGTCAGCCAGAAAATATTTGGTGTCAGGTAATACATAAAATAAAAAGAAAGTTGAGCTTTGTTTTCTATTTATTTCATATGGTCCATATTTGGGAATGATTTGAACAGTCTGAAGTTCAGCTTGGGTGTTTTTTTGGGGAGAGCCCTTCTACCCCATTTTAATTCCATTTAGAAGGTTGTCCTAAAGTTGTAGTTTGATCCATTCATAGGAAGAACTGTGTATCTGTATTTAAAAGAAGAGTCACCAGGATGTGCCCTCCCAGATGGGAAATTTATTTCTGACCTTCCTATTTTTTACAGCTAAAAGCACAGAAGGGACAACCTTTGAAATCATCTGATGTTGGTCATTTTAATTTTTGTACCTGTTATAAATTCTGTTGCTGTATTTACTATATTGTAAATATTTTGTTGAGGGTACCTATGTATTTTTTGATTTGCCCTTGTTTCAGTAATTCAGGTGTCAACTGCTTCCCCTAAAAAGCACCAGTATGTTAAGTTCTAATGTCATGATCCCAATATGTGTTACTCATCTTTAATCCTGTTTTCATTCTTCATGTGTACAGCAGTATTTTTAATAAAGAATACCAGAAGTAATGTGGCCTTATTTTGACAATCTGAAGTTCTGAAGTTGGATACAGGAGTTTTCAGCTTTAGTGCTGGAATTGTATTTCTTTCTTTCTTTCTCAGACTTCTTTTATATTCATTCTGTCTGCAGTGCAGAGGTTAAACAATTAAGAGTCACAAATTTCATTTAGTGCTTGCCACTTAAAGTGTATGCTTAAAAAAGAGGTCCTGAAACTTAAATGTTGTTGACTAGGGTTGTACTAATACACATTTCCTTAACTCCCAAGTCAAATCCCACCTTCTGCAGTCAGATCAGGTCTGCTTTACTAGGTAAACAGAGTTTTCAAAATTAGGGCTTAGGTACCCTTACTTTCATGTTTATTGAGCTTCTTTGCCCAAAACGTATTAATTTCTGAGAATTTGCATCTGAAGTCATGACAGCTTCATTTTTTGAATTATTTTCCTGTATTTTTAACCAGCAAAGGTGAGATGATTTGCTGGTGGGATAAAATCTATACCCTTCCAATCCTGACCATGCTTATGGAATGTGAAATTTTCTGCACTGTATATGAAATTTTCAATACTCCTTGCATGTATCTAACACGGAGTCATTATCCCTTAAATTGCAGTGTTTTAGAAATGTTCTATAAGATGCAGTAAGCTCGATTGCACTTATGCAGACTTCAGTTTCCTTCTTAGTAACGTGCAGCAACAGCTACACAACTCATATGGCGCTAGGAAATCCCATTATGGTCCTGCCTTCCCAAAGTTTCATCTCCCACTTCCTTCCAGCACTTGTGTGTAGCTTATCTGCAGCATGGCTTGGAGAGTCCCTCAGATGGTAAGTGCTCTCTGCTAGACAGCATTTCAATTGAACATCCCTGTGAAACCAGCATCCCCAGCTTCAGATGGATGGGGTGGATGTGAAGATTAAAGAAGAGAAAGCATCTACCATGCCCAAGGTGCTACCTGATGTTCCAGTTGATCCAGAACAGGCTGTTTGCTGTCCTGTTGCCTGCAGTGGATCTTCCAGCTGCAGAAGGAACCAGGCATGGGGGGCAGTTAAGTGGATGTTTGTCCATGGATTGCTTTGTCTTCCCAGACCATGAAACCTTGCCTCTCCCACAGGCAGAGTCAAATTTTTGCCCCTAGACAGCGGTAAGCACTTATTAAATATGCTGAACCTGGGGGATGTCACTTGCTCAGGGAGCAGTACAAGTAAGTGTCCATCACTGTATCTACTTTGCTGTGTGAGATGTGTGCCTTCTGTGCAATTATTCCATGTTCTCTTTGCTCACAAAACTGGCCCATGGGCTGGATTGTGTGCCACATGTTTGTGCTGTTGTCTACCACAGCAGCCTTTTGTCAGTGGATTGACTAATTTGGCAGAACTCTGAATTCTTTAGAAGCAAACTTTATTATATGAATTTAGCAGTCAAATACATTATATGAAGGTAGAAAATGCAAGACAAAATAGGAGGTTTTCACATCTGAATATGCCTAGGGGGTTCATATAAAAGTAATCTTTGTAGTCCAGTTTTCTTAAATATTTATGCACAAAAAGCGTATTTATATATTTACACTGTGCAAACACTTTCTTTGAGATGCATCATCCTGTAAGTATTTTTGCTCAATTGGAGTTAAGAAACAGTTCTTAAACTTCTGTTTTGATCAAGGTCAAATATACTTTACCAGCAAGAGACAGTGCAATAGATGCTTAAAACTGATGTTCTTTTGGCCAGGAACACCTGGAATTGATATTTAGCTTAGAAGTGGGGATACATATTTACTTCTACTTGAATATTCAAGATCATTTTTCTTTGTAAATATGCAAAAGGTCATTTGCCTATAAGTCTGTTAGTGGGTTACATTCACAGTTCCTAAGCTGAATTCTAAGAGGTCAAGGCCATATAGCGCATAGTATTTGAGTTAATACATGCTTTCAGTGGACCACAAAAAGCTGAGATTGGACAGTAGTTGATTTGGAAAATATCAGTGCTACTGCTGTGTTCTGGAACAGGTTACACAGAGAAGTTATGGATGGCCCAATCCTGACAGTGTTCAAGGCCAGGCTGGATGGGGTTTTGAGCACCCTGGTCTAGTGAGAGGTGTCCCTGCTTAGGGCAGGGGGATTGGAACTAGATGGTCTTTAAGGTTCCTTCCAACCTCAACCATTTTCCAGTGTTGAAAGGCCAACTCATTTTAATACTGCATTCAGAAGTGAAAGGGGATGGTGCATCTTTATGCTTCTTGAATAAAGAAGACTCATGCCCTTTCAGAGATGCTATATAAAAGTCTTTTGCAAATGAATGATATGTTTTATTTATTCCTGTACATATATCCTGGTAACTAACATGGAAGCTTAACTGTCTTCATAGAAAAGCTGCCCTGACTTTCAAAGGAGATTGTCTTGTCATTTCTAACCTCTTCAGACTCTCTAGTGATCAATTAATTTAAAGTATATGCAGTTTAGTATCCATCCTTTCTTTTCAGACAGATTCCCATAAATAAAATGTAATCAGTGCAGTGTTAGAAGGTCCACAAGGTTTTATGGACAGGGCTTGGCTTTAACATCTCTAGCTTGTGGTTTGGTTCCAGTGTGTGTGTTGGCATACTGGCAAAGTGCAAACCTTCAAGAATATTTACTTGGTTTCAGCAGGCTTGTCCAAATTGAATTGATATGTATTCCCTGTTGCAGCCCTGGCTCTGGTCTTGGTTCTCCTCTATTCTTGCCAGTTGTGTTTAGCAGCACATTTTAAATTCTTGCCTCACAAGGCTCCTTCTGCGTTTGCCATCTGAAGCAGTAGAGCCATCCAATGCCCCATCCCCAGCTAGCCTATTCATCTTCCCTAGAGCATCAACCGCCCCTCAGGTTTCTCATCGTAGTTTTCATTAAAAAAATGTAGTGTGATGTCTGCTTCTTATTTCTACTTTGAATAATCCTTTGTTTTCCAGTACTACATATGCCCCAGCAATAGGGTACAAATTCCTCAGTGCCTGGTGCAGGGTCCGGAGGTCTCCCAGATATCTCTTCCAACCAGGATAGCAGTGCTGCACCTGAGTCTGAGCAGGGCCTGGGGGACTAGAGCATGAAATACCATTCTGCTGCCAGGGACCAAACAGTGAACTGGTTTTCTCTGTCATAATGGCCATCCAGGTTTTCCTGGATGCAGAAGCACTGAGGAATTTTAGCAGCAGCTGTTGGTGTTCAGCATTTGGGAAAGTTGAGGCATAAGCAATAGTTTTTTGCTATATTTTTAATATGCTTGTTGCAGTCTGTAGAAAAGCAGATTACTGATTAAGGCAATGATGACTTTTAAAATTTCATGATAATTAAAATTATTTGGGCCAAAGTTTTTTAACTGCCAGTGTTTCAAAAGAGACTTTCTGAATTAAATGCATATTTAGAGCTTGGCCTAGAAGTACTTAAACAGGTGGCTGAGAATAATGGACGATGGAGTTGTAGTCAGGAGGGAGAGAGTTGCTTGCTTTCATTTTCTCCAGCACTGCATTACCACACGTGTATCTTCGCTTGGAGTCACTGAGCTGATCACAGCTGAAACTGCAGAAGCTTCTTGGCTTGGTTATTCCAGAAAGCACCGACTCCTTGCTCCTGCTGGCACCCCTAACACTGTAACAGAGTAGTGTCACTGTGAGCTTACTTAACATGTAAGGCAGTTTGTTTTAATAAGTTGTGCAAAGCCATGTCACAAGAAGCAGCTTTGTTTATTCTCAGCTAATGGGAAGGGCATTGATGCAAGTGGCATTGCTCAATGGGAGTATGGGAACAGAGGACCAAAGGAGCCTACCTGAGCAGAGATGCTGTGACTGAACATCACTGTTAAGGTGCTTGTGTTCGTGGTAAGTATCAGTCTTGGTGCTTGTGGGGAGTACTTGATTGCACAGCCTAAGCTCTACTTGCTTATATGTGCCAGGTGCTGGGGAGTGAAATGTCATTGCAGGGCAAAGTAGTGGGGAGTGTCTGGCATCTGTGCTGCGGCCGGGCTCTGCATCCCATCAGGTCCCCACACCTAAATGTTCTTCCTAAGGGAACTGGTTTTCTTTTGAGCAGGAGTGAGGTAATGAAAGGTCTCAAGCCTTGACTGTAAGTGTTCCCAAAGCCTAATGCTGGGATGAATTTCTAAGATAAACAGCTGATTTTTGTAAGGAAGGGCACAAGGTCTGCATATCTCCTCTCTCAGGCTTCTTATGGCAGCTGATGTGAACTGTGGGTTTGAATTAGTGTTTTCCTGTGCCACAAAGGAACAGTTACCCTGTAGGCTGCCTTTTCTAAAATGCCCTGTACAAGGAGGGGTTTAATATCTTCTCAGATGAGCCACTTCTAAAGACACCGTTTGCCTTACAGCACTTTCTCACTCGTATTCAGAGAGCATAGTGCTTAAAACGTCTCTTTGGGTAATGAGAATTTTCACACCATTGAACTTAGATACCAAAGATTTATCTGTGGACAAAGGACAAGCCAGAGCATTTTCTATCATGGATTACATGCGAAATCCTAATGTAAACATGTTGGACCACAATACCTAAAATTAGATTCCCTCCCCTGTGTTTTTATAAATTCATGGACAATCTACCCCTCTCCGTTTATAAGGTCAGGAACATTGGCAGCCATAACCTTGAATTCCAGAGAAGACAGTCATAACATCTGTTGAGGCTTTCAGAGCCCAGGGTTTTGCTTTTCATTTTAATTTGCGCTGCTAGGTCTTTAGGACTGGTAGCACAGGGCCATTCCTCATTAGGAAATGGAAAAGTAACAGTTTGTCTTAGATATCACAGTTTCTTAAATTGTTAACTCACAGGCCTGTGTGCTTTTTAAAGGAGTGTAGTCTCTGTCTTCTGTCCTACTGTAGGAAATTGGAAGGTCCTCCCAAGAACACCACCTCATTACATTTATTTGTAGATGGATGGAGTTCATGAGGAGGAGCCCTCATGATGAGGATTGCAGAGGAATCCATATTTTTACATTGCATCTGTTCGCAGATGGAGAAGTAATTGCCTTGGGATAAATTCCGTAACTATGACAAGGTTAGTCACAGACTTAATGGACTTCTTGTGATGGGTTTAAAGAGAAATGTTTCTGTGATTTACATTGTAATTGTGTCTTAGGGAACAGTGGGCTGGCAAAAGTGGAATGTGCATGCAAAGCTATGAGCCTTAAAAGCATCACACTTTGATCCTTTCGCTCATCATCAGGCTTTTGCATTCTGAGATTTTTCTTGTGAGCTAGACTCGGCTCCTACTTTAATTAATAAACCTTTATACCAGTAGAGCTTCATCTATTAATTATATATACCTTGAGTGCATTGCTGTACCTGGGCATGCACTCCCACAAAGAGCTTTGAGGGAGCCGAGGGGTTTTGGCATCTGTAGTCAGGCTTCATTTTGAGACTGAGTCAGTAAAGGCTTCTCTAGCTGTGGACTATCTTCTTTCCACTTTAGGAATGTAAATTGGAAACTGGTCTAGTTGGTCTTTAATTGCGATTGTTGGAGGAAGCAACTGCTGCTTTCCTGACACGTTCAGGACCAGAGTGAGGCTAGAGGCTGGCTGTGGTTCTTGAGATGCTTGTTCCAGCTCACAAGAGGAAGAGTTCTCACCTCGTTTTTTGGCATAGCAATTTACATTGACTCAAGGGTTTGCCTCAGTGCAAGGATTTTGGCTTACTTGGTTTAGGCTTTTTTACCAATACTGAAAAGCTCGTCTCGTGCTGGTCTGAAAGCATCACCCCACCTGGTTGGCAAGCCAAGCAGAAATGTCAGCAGAAGGGTGAGCACAGGACCACAGAAGAAGATGCTTGATATACAAGGGAAGAAGCAAGAATGTGCATCTGCTTAGATCAGTTTACATGTGTCGAACGCCTCCAAGCTCCACCTTGCTCAGTACAAATTTTAGGGGTATTTATTTACTACACCAATTTAGCCTAAGTAAAGGATGCTTAGCTAAGAAGCTACCACTTTTAGGAATGTGTGCAGACTAAAGGGTCACTGGCTGCATTCACATGAGTGCTTTTTTGGCACAGCTCTACAGTACCACTTGTTTAGCTTGCAGGCCAGATGACCTTGTATGATCTCAGTCAACCACTCTGTTTCCCCAAGGATTTATGTTCTAGCAACCGCTGTTCAATCTTTTTCCCATCCAAGCATTCCTTTTCCTTCTGCAGCTGAAAATGCACCTTAAAGCACTTTCTGGAGGGATGCTTGAGGACCACTCCCTGCTTTTTGTGCCGCACAAAGACATTTCATAAATTTCATTTGGGGATGTTGCCATGTTGGCTCTGTGGCTGACAGCAGCCTTCAGAAATGTCACGTTTACACAGAGAAAAATGAGTTAGACCACATCTAGGAAACATTGCATCCTCTGGAGCCCTGTCATATACACACATTCCAAGCTCTGTCTTTGCCTGAATCCTCCAAAGACAGAACCGAATTACCATAAAATTCCTTACAAGGCTATTTTCTGAAAGATCAAGGCAGGAGAAAGGGTTTCCCAGCACAGCATTTGTTTGGAGTGGCTTGTATTGCCCTGGCTTTGCCACGCGTGAACAGTGCTCCATTGCAGACTCCTGCCAGCAGCACGTATACCCCACACCGTGTATTTTGGCCGTGGGAGTGTGCATGCTCTCATACATGTGTTTCTGCGCGTTCAACAACGCCCTCTTAGTCACTGGAATTTTTCTTGAAGTGAGTGTACTCTGCCTTGACTGCACGTTTTCAGCCAATGCCAATTGTTCATCGAGACAATACTACACCTCTCAGCCTGCCGCCCAACTGCAAGTTGCTGACAAGTCTGGCACAGGCAGGATGGCCTTGACCTCCTGGCCAGCGTGAGATGAACGATGGGTTGGGTCTGGGCAGTCTTTGGGCTGGCTGAGAGCAGTGAGTCAAAACCAGCTGTGGACACTGCCAGCTTTGCAGCGGCTGGGAACTGATACAGCGCCGGCATTGAGAAAATAAACGTTTCCCATTTACAGAGAGTTCATGTCAGTGCAACTCATTTCTTAGAGCAGCCCTAGTTCCCTGCTTGGGTAGCTGTCAGGAATTAGGTGGAGGAAGGTGGCCAATATATTAAAGTGCTTAAAGGCAGGAAGAGAAGTGAGGCCCTCACATCCATCTATTGTAAAGTTGCCACTTTAGCATCCTGAGCCCATGGGTGTTGAATGGGCCGTGCTTAGCTGAGTCATGGAAAAGAAGGGTAAAAACAAGCACAGGGAGCCTTGTCCCAGCTGGGGTGCCCTTGGGGACCTGTAGAAACAACTGCAAATCCTTCACAGCCACACATTTCTCCTCCCCCATTATCATGGGCTTGTTTCCTATGGTTATCTACCTCTTACCTTGGTTTAGTGTTCTTTGACACTCAGTCATCCAGACTGGCATTAAGTTAAGGATTAGGCAGATCAACAGAGTGCTAATAAATCATGTTGCTGATGTGCAACAAATGGGTTGAGGGTTATTTGTTTCCTCAAAGGCATATTACAGCGAGCAGAGTTAGGTGTGGGAGATGATTGACAGCTGATTCAACCACACAAGATATGCCTCAGCAAGGGTGGTTTCAGGGACTGGGGACACCTCAGCTACTTCATGAGGCATGATTTAGCACAAGGACCTTGATTCCTCCTTTGCCCTCTAAAACATAAGAAGGGAGCATAAAATACAGACCTGAAGAACGTCCACTTCTGCTTGCTGCCTGTCCATGTGAAGCGTTTCAACTCGTCTGGAGCCAGCACCATCCCACTGTCTGTTTGATAATCCTTGAAGGAAAAAGAAAGATGCAATCCTATGAGGTGTTAACTGTAGAATTTACAATGGACTCAATTCCGCTTTAGTCTGATTTCCAGCGTCCATTTAGTTGTTTATAGACAGCGGTTCCATGCTGCTGGAGGTGCTGCAGTGCCCAGGTATTGCCTTGCCAAACTGCCCTTGCTTTGGGGTGCAGCAAACACATGCTGCTAATGCAGACACAGGGTGCTAAAAGTGTCTACATACAATGTGAGGTTCTGGCCAGCCACTAGTTCAACCCTGCAACGACTACTGTGCCTTTCCCACCTCCCACTGCTTAAATGCATACAACTGGGTCATTAAAAGCTTCCTCCAAACTCTCACCCATGCCCACCCCTACACGGACTGCATGTGTGTCCCATTAGTAGACGTGTTCCCAGCTTGTCCATCTAACAGGACTTGTTCCTATCAGGGACCTCTGATAGAAATGTGGCTCACAATTCTCATTTGTGCACTCCTAGTCAGATGAAAATGCTAATCTAAGGGATTTTAAGTGTCTCTCCCACACTAGTGGGACTCAGCTGAGACTCTGGCAGCTATACCTTGCAGACCTACTGGAACTGACTATTTCTTGTCAGGGAAGAAGCATTTGCAGGCCATGACATGGTCAGCAAGGATCTGCTGACCCCAATTTATAGCCTAGTAGGATAACATCATGGTGCAAGCACAGCTAATCTTGCACCTTGTATCAGCAGACCTGACAAAGCAGTAAACCCCCATCTTGATTATCCCTGTATAAATCTGTCACACAAATAAAAAGAAGTACATGGCATACCATTTGACCCAGGAGTCACTTACATTAAACACAAGCGTTTCCTTGATGGGAAGCTCTTCAAATGTCTTCATGCGCTGGGGGGGTGTTATTTTGAAAGTGTTTATGTATCTGTACAACAAGAAAAGCAGGACAATTTTTGGTGAGTGTGAAGGGTGTATGCAGGAAGTACTGGGTATTCTTCTGTTTCTTTAGGTAGTTCCCAGCTGTCATTGAGGTAGGTCACACAAGTGACTTGTTAACCAGACTCGACCCAAACCTCACTCCCCAGTCCTGGGGTGCATAGAGCTCAGCTGCCCCTCTCACAGTGCCCTTTGACCTGAAGGTCCCCCTGGGCAGGGACACCCCAAAGAACTCTCCTAGCCCAGGGGGTGGCTCAGTGACCTGTGGGACAGTCAGGTCACATGGGCTATTTCTGAGTGTTTTCTCCCATCCAAGTCCAAACTAGGCTATACAGCAAGCTACCATCCCCAACAAACAAACTCAGTCTTAACCTTGCTTATCTCACCTGATATTGTCAGTGCTTTCACAACTTGGGCTTGTAATAGTAAAATTTTCATTGCACACAGGGTCAGATGCAGGGGGAAACCCACTTTCCATTGTAAATATTGTGTTGAGGGGTATGTAGTCTTTGCCTTCCTAAATGCAAACAAGAAATGAAAGCATTATTCCTGGGCTCATGTGACCAGGAACCCCTGCCATGATGACAGCACGCAGTCCGTGATGTTAGTACCTGCTGGACACTTGCTTGCAGCAGGTCACCTAGCTTTTTCACCAGCTCAGAGAACCGTGGCCTGTCATTGGGATTGCTCTGCCAGCAGTCCAACATGATTTGGTAACTGTGAAGACAAAAGCAAAGTGAGCACATGGTGGGGTTACAGCTCAACTTGATCCAAGGCAGTACAGTCTCTTGACAGCTTGTCATCAATGGAGTTAACTCCTGAACCTGCCTGATTTTACAAAGATTCTCTCTAACAGCATGGAGACCTCTTCCTAAAACTAAAACAGTAAACTTCCCACAGAAAAAGAAAAAAACTTCTTCCCACAAGACACTTGAAAGACCACATCAGAAGAATAATTTAGCCAACAGTCATGCTTTCTTTTTCTCATTCCTAATTAAGCATTAAGCCTTTGTATTAAACATCTATTAACTGGCAATGTTTAGGTTAAAGCATCCTAAGATGACTTATATGAATGTGTCACTTCCTTGCATTGGTTGAGCTGAGCTTTCCTTCCTGCAATAAAATATGTGGAAGAGAAAAAAAAAGCTCTTATCTACTGTCACTAGGATAATAAAATTAGCCGATGGGCAATACTCCCAGATAGGCATGGCTGGCTCGCATCCTTTTCTTCTTCCAGAACTATTTTTTGGTAAGTGTTGCTATTTAGAGCCATGACATAGCACTCAGAAAGGCACCAGGACACCTACACGTACTTGATTTTGCCTCCAGATATAAAATCCCCATGATATGTTCATGCTCCTCAATGATTTGTGTCATGCGGTGCATGTTCAGTGTGCTGCACCTGCCTCCCTGGGAAGGGCACTCTGTTCTGCTCCCAGGGCAGAGGAGCTGCAAACTCAGAGTCTCACTTGGACCCCTCTAGGCCTTCAAAAAGGTGCTGGCCATGCAGTAGCAGCCTGAGAGTGCATCTGGAGGCAGGAAAGCAGGGAGCAACAGCCAATGTTGAGGCGTAAGGACTCAGACAAAGTCCACAGGCAACACAGACTGGGAGGCTGTGGGTCCCCGTCACCTTCCTCTGCCATCAGACACCATGTACGGGAAGGGTGGACCCTCATTACCCGAGCGATTGCGAGGAAGCCTCAGCTGTCACTTCCTAAGTCAAGATGATGTTAATAATGTCACATTCCTCCAGCACTTATCTGTGTGCACGTCAGTAAATATTAAACCTGGTGAGGAATGAATGGCCTTCCTCCTCCTTGCTCAGCTCCCCTTGGAGTCCAGCCCTGATGGTGCACTGGGCTCAGGTCCACGTCCCTTCTTACCCTCTCCTACCCTACAGGAGGGCCGAGAGGCCAAGGTGGGGCATACACACAAAGATACTGAGGCAGGATTGAGTTGTTTTTCCTTATGCTGGCATGGGCTACTTTTGCAGAGACATACATCATCTGCAAGGCAGCCCAGGAGGGCAGAAGTACACAAGGCTAGCAAAGGCATCTTACATCTCCTCAGTCGCTTGCTCTGGGGCTCGCATTCTTGTGCCTTCCTTCAGTCTGCTGCAGAAATCCTCATCTACTTGGACTCCAGGGTAAGGAGAGGCACCTGCAGGCAGCATTGGGAGAACAGATACACGCCTTGAGTTATGTTGCTGTGACCTAACCATGGCCCTGTGCATCTCTCTCAAATATCTGGGGTGTGCAGCATCAAGTTGCAGAGCTGGGGATCTTGGGGTGTCCCTGCCTCTGCAGGATCTGGCCCTGCCAGCTGCCACAGGGAGGGAACTACTGCTGGTGGTGCTCCTAGCCCCAGTCCTTGGAGGAGGGCAAGATCAAACCCAGAACTATTGGTAGTGCTAACCTGGTCTGAATGGAAAAAATACACATGAATTTGACTTGAAAAGTCAAGTCTGATTTTCTATTGGTTTGGACTACTCCAAATTCTAGTAAGCAGAGTATTAACAAACCCCAAATGCTCAAAATCACCTTGAAAAAAGAAAAGGTTTTAAATCAGATCAGAGTAGATTTGCATTTCTTTTCTAGTTTCTGTGCTTTTAAGATGCAGCATGATTGTGCTTTTGGTCTTTTCTTCTGTAGACAAAAAAAAACCCCAAACATCAGGAAAAGGGAAAATGAAACAAACAAACAAAAAAGACTTCTCAGAGAGTCAAACTGTCACCAGGTTCAAGGAGCTGGGGCTTTAAGAAAAAAATAGCAGGTATTATGAGGCTGACTATAAAATCACAGAAGTTGGCAGGCTGACCAACAACACGTATTTAAACTAATAAATGATTGATTGTCCTGAGAATTGTATAGTATTGTTTCCTCTGCTGTTTGCCTCTTTTGTCAGCCTCTGTGTTGAACTCAATTAAGATTCTTCTATTCTGATGCCCATTGTTGTTCCCACTCAGTGTACATCTTGTATCCTGCCTTTTCCACATGAAAGAAAAGGAAAAAAAAAAAAGCTTCGCTGGGTTTTAATTTCAGATTGCATGCTCTAGTTCATCTTGCAGCATCTGTGCGGATGCTTTTTGCCTGCTGTGTCCAGTAGCCTGAGTGAGGGTGGTGCTGGGTCCCTCCTGGGCTGAGGGGACCTCCTAGTCTTGGGCTGGAAATGGAGGTGACAGAGTCTGAGACATGCAAATACCTCTCTGTGTGTTTGGTTCCCTTGCTCTCATGAGAGAAATAAGCTTTTAAGAAAGCACCAGCTTATGGCACTTGGTGTGCTATCTGTGGCACAAGAGGTGATGCCTTGGGCCCTGGCAGCTGACGGCCCAGGCCCACAGCTCTGTGTTATCCCACAGGGTTCCACATTCCATTAAAATGCCTTAAACTGTGCCTGATTATCGTGGTTTGTGTCAGCAATCAGAAAAAGCACTGCAACTGCTTCAGCTGTGCTGCCCTGCATCCTCTACCAAGGGTTTCTACAGGGAGAACAGGAAAGTTTAGGTTTTAGTCATGGCAAGAAGTACATGGAAAACTTCTCAGACAGCTTTCTATCCATTAAGGCTTTCGACTTGGCAAGTGAGCTTTCAGTGCACTTACAACCAACTAACATTTCTAGTTCACTGGGGCATGATACTCCCTCTACCTGCACACCCCATCTCTGACTGGTTCAGGTCTTTCCTTATTAAACACCTGGCAAAAGATCATTGAAGGTAATGGAGGTTTTTCCTCAAGCTGCAGTCCCTACTCCTGGGTCCAGCTGCTGGGGTGCAGAGTTAACATACCCAAAGAAAATATCTCCCACAGCAAGACCCCGTAGGACCACACGTCACTTTTTGTATTGTAGATTTTATCAAATATGGATTCAGGAGCCATCCACTTGAGAGGAAGTCGAGCCTGGAGTAAAAGGGACAAATCTGACTATTATTTTTAAAGCCTAAAATAATTTAATCTTAGATGAATCAACTACATATTGTTATGCAAATAATTACCATTCAAACAGGAACCTGTGGGATTTCTTTACAGGCAGTCAAGATAAACCCACACTCATTCGGACACTTTCTTAACAAATTGGAGTAAAAGGCTGTTTTTAAAGTATATGTGTGTGGAGGACTGGACATAAGCATATTATGTCTCAAACATTCTGACTGTGATGACAGGTAAGATGTGATCAGATGAGAGAGTCCTGCAGAGGTGGGACAGTGCTGTCCTAAGCCAACTTCCTGCTTCACCTGGAGACTCCTGCTCGTCCTACCACTCCCCCTACTACTACAGAAGGGCTCAAAGGGCTGCTGTGCACATGTGAACAGTGTGAAAAGTCTAGTTTACATAAGAGGCTGAACAAGGTTACCCATGAAAGGGAACTGATCATGCAGATCTCTTTTTTTTCCCCCCTCTCTCTCTCTCTTTCCTCTCTTTGTCTTTCACACTCTTTGCCCTATCTTCAGAACATACACATGGCAGGACCAACGTGGGATCTACGGACTGGTGGTATTCTGTGTTATCTCTCTCCCTTCTCTGTCTTAATTTCTCTCTCTCTTCGCATGCTTTGCGTGGGCAAAGCATGATTAACATACTTCACCCTTGTACTCTTCACTGGAGTTTGTTGTGGGAGTGGGAGATTGTGAAAAGTGGTGTGTGGCTTTTGAGCAGCACCTTTGAAAGTTGGTGTGTTGTGGCTTGTTAGCCAGCACCTTTGGTTGTGTGTTGTGGCTTGTGAGTTTGCACCTGTAAGAGGTTCACTGTGGGAGTTGAAAAGTTATTGAAGTGTACTGTACTGTATTGTATCCGAGTAAATGCTGGAGGCAGCAAGTCCTGCTCATGTGCTTAAGGCACCAGGAGTGTGCTTAAGGCCCTGGTGTGGGTGCACTGGGACACACACACACACCTTGTTTTGGAGGGACTGGTTTCCTTGAAGGAAGTTTACTGAGTAAGGGACTTATGCTGAGCCAGCCAAGAAACACTGTAAAATAAAGAACTAATGGGTCAGAGCTGTGAAGCAGTTAGCATGTCCAAGCCTTATGCCTGAAGATAGAAATGCTTTCCAGACCCACAACACATCTGGATAGCTCATCTTCACATGAAAACTGTGATAGCTTTTGAGCTCTTAAGTTCCAGAACTGTGAATGTCTACAGAACGTTTTGGTGGACAGTTTGAAATGATATGTTATAAATATTTGTGTAAATAAGCAGCATCTTGACTTACATCTCCTTTTCTCACATAATCAGGATTCTTATAAATATCTCTTGCAAGGCCAAAATCACAGATCTTCACGACATTGTTCTCAGATAAAAGGATGTTTCTGGCTGCCAGGTCACGATGAATACACTATAATAAAACAGTTTCACAGTCAAACTGCATTTCCTTAATCCTACCCACAAATTTCCTGTCTCCCATATCCTTTTAAAAATTATTATTGTTGTTATTATTATTTGTAATTTTTTAGGGCAATTGACTGTAGTTTACATGAAATTGCTGTAAATAGTGTCAGTTCTTTAAAATAATAACATTGCTAAGCCCAGAAAGTGATAAATGTTTAAGCCTCTTGACATTTGCAGGGAAAGAAAGCACTGATTCATCTGGAGCTCCCCACCTAATATATGTTGAAATTAAGAAAAAGCCTACCACACCCAAAAGATTTTCCCTGAATGAATGAGCTTGACCCACTGCCTCCAGCCATGATCCTGTGTTTATGGACTATGGATACTTGGATAAACACACCATTATATTTATAACGCCAAGAGGAAAACAGCTCTTCCTTTGGGAGCTCTCCCAAGGAAGGTGTCACTAAAATGTACACATGATTTCACCTCTGAATCCCATCCTGCAGGGAAAAATACCCAGCACGAAACTCACCTTTCTGGAGGAGAGGAACTCCATGCCTCTGGCCACCTGAAAGCTGTAAGAGATCAGGTCCTCCATAGTGAGGGGCAACTTGTAGAAATCATCAGCATCTGCAGAGGTGGAAAGTGCAGTTTGTTACAAAGATCGCTCACAGACCGTTATTTTCCCCCCCTTTCTTAAAGACCCCATTACTCCCATCAATTCAGTCTGCATGGAGTGGTATTTGAAGGTCAACCCACTGTCACTGGAAACAAAAATAGTGCTTGCTTTGCACCCTGTGCTTTGGACACTGCTGTGTTTTCCCCAAAGATAAGGAACAGTCAGAAGAAACAATCACACATTTTCCTGTCAGATTTAGTAACCCTGGAAATAATCTTTTTAAAAATCTTCTACCCTCTGGACATGACCCTCTGAGCATCTCCCACGGATGTTTATTAGGGTGATAAATGAAGAAAAAAATTTCAGGGATGCACAATATGTTGTAAAAATATCACAGACCGTGTAG
>NW_008650834.1:92708-101299 GCF_000695815.1 Acanthisitta chloris
TACCATCCTCGTCCTCCTCCACATCACTCAGACTTTTATCTTCCTGGAACCCAGAGCTCGCAAAGCTCTCACTGCTGGTGACACTGGCCAGCCTTTGTTTTTTGCCTTCTACTGGCTCAATATCCTTTTTCTCTTTCGTTGGCTCTCCCTGCAGAGAGGAATCCTTCAAACAAACAGAGAAGAGGTGCTACATCAGTGACGGAGTGGGTGGGAAAGGAATCAAGTCAGACTGCTGTCACCTTTCTGCTGGGATGGTGATCCGTGGTGTGTGTGGTCATGTCTCCCATGGGTCCAGTGCCACTGTGACAGGCAGGGGCTGGTGGCAGGGCTGTGCTCCACCAAGATTACCATGCCCAGAGAGCAGAAACATGGTGGCTTGGGAGCACCAGAACATGATTTTGGGGTAGCCAGGGCAGTGGGCTACCTCTGATGTGGATTTGCAGGGTGTGTGGATGGACACATCTGCTGGGCTGTGGCTCATCTCAGCCTGAAATGAGACAGCTGAATGGGCCTATTTCTTTCCAGCTGCCAGAGAAGGAGCACAAATGGATCAGTTGGGAAGGATGTGCCCACAGTGCATGTCTCAGCCTTCTCAAACATCAGCTTTTTGTCCCAGGCTGCTTAAGGCATGTGTCTCTATGTCCCTGCACAGTGCTTCTTGTGGGTCTGTAAGCCCTTACAGTGAGGAGCAAGGGCATTTGGTGTTTGAAATAGAGCTGCTGTTGAAAGTGAATGCCTCTCTTCAATGCCTTGATGCAATGCTTTTGTAGTGTCATAGTATATTAAGGGGTCAGAATGGACTTTTGAGATCATCTAGTCCCAGCTCCCCCTGCATGGACAGGGACACCTCCCACTAGAGGAGGTTGCTCAAGGCTTTATCCAACCTGGCTTTGAACACTGCCAGGGTTGGGGCATCCACAAACTCCCTGGCCAACCTGTTCCAGTGTCTTACCACCCTCACATCAAAAAACTTCTTTTGAATATCTAATCTAGATTTACCCTCTTTCGATTTATATCCATTACTCCTTGTCCTATCACTACAGTTCCTAACAAAGAGTCTCTCTCCAGCTACCCCGTAGGCTCCCTTCAGATACTGAAAGTTTACTATAAGGTCTCCACGCAACCTTCTCTTTTCCAGGCTGAACAGCCCCAACTTTCTCAGTCTGTCTTCATGGGGAAGGTGCTCCAGTCCTGTTATCAGCTTCGTAGCCCTACTCTGGACTTGCTCCAGCAGTTCCATGTCCTTCTTATATTGTGGACATCAGAACTGTAGGTAATACTCCAGGTGGGGCCTTGCACGAGCAGAGTAGAGGAGAATCACCTCCTTTGACCTGCAGTCCACACTCCTTTTGATGCAGCCCAGAATTCAATTGGCTTTCTGACCTGCTAGTGCACACTGCTGGCTCATGATGAGCTTCTCATCAGCCATCACACCCTAGTCCTTTTCTGCAGGCCTGCTCTCAATGGCTTCTCTGCCCCACTATAGGTATGCCTGGGATTGCCATGACCCAGGTGTAGAATCTTGCACTTTGCCTTGTTGAACTTCATGCAGTTGATATCAGCCCATCTCTCCAGCCCATCAAGGACTCTCTGGATGGCATCCCTTCCCTCCAGCATATCGAGTGCACCACACAGCTTTCTGTCGTCAGTGAACTTGCTGAGGGTGCACTCGATCCCACTGTCTCTGTTGCCAACAAAGATGTTGAATAGTATTGACCCCAGCACCAATCCCTGAGGGACATCACTTGTCACTGGTCTCCATGTGGACAAGGAGCCATTGACCACAACTCTTTGCATGCAACCAGCCAACCAGGTCTTCATCCATGGAGTTGTCCATCTTATGGCCAATGATGTGATGATTTAACAGGACACGTACAACACTGTTTGGAAAATGCTTTCTCACTGTTACCTGGAGACCAGCCTAGCTGCCTGGCCATGCTCTTTCTCCCTCTTATCTTTTCTCTTCCTGTGACCACCTCTCTTCCCTGCACATGCTGGTGCAGAGCCAAACTGCTCTGTCCTTCCTGCCTCGGCAACCTTCCCATGGGTGCTGGAGAATCGAGTCTGGGAAGACTCCTCACCAGGGAGTATGTGAGTGACTCCCCTCAAGATGTACCCTGCAGTCATACTCCCTGCTGAGCATCCTACTCCAACAACCACATGTAGGAGGAGGTGGCTGCTGTATCTCATGGGGAGTCCAACATGAACAGTCTTGGGAACAGAGACTCAGCAAAAGCCCTTTGGAGAGGGATTTCCTCCAGAGTGTGCACTCCCACAGAGCTCTCCCCAAAAAAACCCTGAGATGCTGCTGAGCTTTTGGCACAGCTGAACAGAAGTTTTGAGGCCTGCTGTTCTGGGTCCAGACTCCTAAAACCCATTTCAGAGCCCGAGATCCTCTGGAGGATTTTGCTGAAAGTGCACAAGCAGGGATATAGTTGACATATTTGGATTTAGGTTTGTAATAAGAAACATGCCATAAATCTGATTCAGAGGGTTGTGGGATGTCAGGACAAGTCTCTAATCTGTTTTCCTCTTGATAGCCCCTCTGTTCACACAATAATAAGATTACTTGTAAATCTCTGAATATTAGGGTGCCTTGGGACATGAGATTTAATTGGCTTTATTTCAGTCGTGCTCCCAGCAGTACTGAAATCAGTGGGCAAAACCACTTCCTTTGCCTTCACTGACACCAGCCTCTGAAGCAACCCAGAGTTACCAGGAATGGGCTCAGCAGCCCAGGGCAAGAACATGTGGGGACACTTTGGATCTGCCTCCTCACCTTGTTAGCACAGAAAAAATTCCTCTTGCTCTTCAGGTAATTTGATAAATTCCCATATTTGCAGTATTCAACAATCACCATCAAAGGCCCTGGGGGAAAAGGAGAGTGTATTTTGAGCAGTATAAAGCAATACAAGGTGGAATCAGTTCTGAGAAGGATAGTCTTTCATGTCTGTAACTGTAACTTGAGTCCAGAATAACTGGCAACATGTCCCAGTGAAGTAGAAGACTGCTTGAAGGGCACTGGACATGTTATCAAAACAACACTGTTTCTGGAAATTAGGGCAGGGCCTAATTTTTGAAAGCTTGGTCATGAATCTGGGTCCTGAGGGACCCTCTATTTCCTCTTTGGGCAGTTCAGACTGGACTCCTGCAGCCCACATACACTTGTTGAACTAAAAGAGGTGACATATCTGAAACAATTGCTCTTACTGGACTTTTGATTTTCTTAGTGTAAAATCCTTCATGATATTCCAACAGTTGCCTTGTAATTTGTTGTTCAGGGCCAGCAGCTGATATCCCTTGTTCACAGCCTTTCCAGATCATGTTTAACTTGAGCTTGAGCAGTGAGTGAGTAAAGGACAGCAAGTGGCATGGTCCTAAATTCACGCTTCACTTGTTAATACTAAAGGAAAGTTTAAGGAGAGGAAATGTTTAATCACTTCATTAAAGGAAATGTTTTATCACTCCATTAAATGACTAAAAAAAGCTCTTTTTCTCTTCTCCATTTTTTTTACCAACTACAGGATGAGCTTGGATATTGCAAGTGAATAACTTAACCGCTGGATGAAAAACAACATAGCCAACTGACTGTTACTGGAAGGTAATCCAAACCCATTTTCAGAGCAGTGCAGACTTTTTTTTACCTCCATTTTTTGTGCAAGCTCCCAACAAATTCACGATGTTGAGGTGATGACCAATGTGAATCAGGATTTTCAGCTCAGTCATCAGTGCTTTGTACTCACTTGCTGTGGCCCCTTCTGTAAATGCAAAATGAAGTCGATGTGAAATGGCAAAGAACTGGTCCTGTGAGCTTTGCCACTTCTTATTACTTTTCATTGCAATAACCTCTATTACTGGATGTACTTCTTGTGTTTATGTTCTTTCTCTATTCCTCCCTGCTCAGCATCCTCTTAGTTGCAATAAAACCCATAAAAAGAGTCAGGCACTCAACTTCCTCCCAGTAGACTCTGTTATATTTAGAACTGAGTGAAATTTTTTTCACATGAATAGTTTTGACGTTTCAGCCAAAACATGAAAGAACAAATAAAAAGGGATTTTAAGATTATAATTAACCCTATCTAGAGTAGGTTTCAGCTGACCTGCCTTCAGATTTAGAAGGGTTACATACTAGCCTGAACTAATCAAGGCAAGGAGTCAGTCCACAAGGAGTCAGTGGCAAGAGCAAAGTATTTCCAGAGGTGGGTGCAGCCATTGGGTTTAGGCATCTGTATAGGTAAAAGTTGTATTACCCCTTGGCGATGCTTGTCTGGTTCTGTTTGTTATATAGGAAGCCTGGAGATAGACCAGGGATGTAAATTTTAGTTGGTTGAAGTGAGGTGACTGCATCTCACCTCTACTAGTCATGATCAGTATTATTAATAAGAGTAATAATAATGATATAAGAAAGCCCTCAAATAAATTGAAAACATTTTACTTAGTGTTGAGTGAAACTTTTCATTCCCTCTGAGCAATTTTTTTTCTGCAGAATTTAATTTTGTAAGACAGCAAGAAAAAAAACATATTGCTTTGTGTAGGTCCGAAAGGAGTTCTTCACTTAAGTGACACCAAGAACAAGAAGAACGCTCCTGCAGAAAAAAACCCTAGAGCTAGGTCTCAAAGGGTTTGGTTTCAACATCAGAATGGAAACAGTTTTTCATGGTGCTTGCACACAAAACTTGTCATCTAGTTAGTGACCCACTATTTTTTTGTATAGGTGGTGACACTTTCTCTTCACCTCCTGGAAATTCTGTGGGGGCTAAACCCCAGAAATGACTGCAACATTTCTCGATAATCAAGTGAGGACACAAGGAATGTGGCAGGTCTCCCCATACTTTAGGTGCCCATACCTATAGAGGATCTGGTCACTACTGGCTCTGTTCATTGTCAGCAGAGCTAGACAAGCACTCAAGCTCCCCATATGCAGGGGTCTGCCTTAGGATGAGATGAACTGTTGTTTCTCACTACTGCCAGTAAAGGGCATTTAAGTGACTAACTCAGATACAAGTATCTACTGTGCACACACACACACACGAATCCCACCATGAAGACTTCTGCTAGCTGCCATCTGCTTCCATCTATTCCAGGAGCACCCACTGCTGCCTTGATGGTGCTGGCTGGCATGAGAAGCCTGCTGATGTACATGAAAAAATGTTGAACCTGGCAGACTATTCTGCCAGCACATATATCTTCATGTTGGCACAACAGCTCAGTTAACCAGGGTCAGGCGATGACCCATGTGACAGGCCATCCACTGAAAACATTGACACAGATTGCTATGGGCCTACTGCTGAGAAGGTCTGGACAGGGACCAAAGCTTCAGTTTCCTCCCATGTTCCAGCCATTCTTGTGGCAGGGTAGTTGTTTTGACACTGGCCACTAGAGTATTTCTGTGCTCTGGAATGAGAGAGGAGAATGGTTTGCAACCCTCTCAGCTGCAAACTCTGTTCTTGGGGATGAACCCAGACACCACACCCTGCAAAAGCATTGGACAGTATATTGCAGACAAGCCTGTTGAGGGTAATGTCAAGAGCGCACACCCTACATGATGTATAGCTGCCAGACTGTAGGTCTGAACGTATCATACATGTCCTTCCAAGGGCTGAAATTAACATGTGCAGATCTCCTGATAAATGATAAGCAAGCATCTGTGAAGCTAGGAGCCACTGGGTAAGATGGATGCATTCAAACTATGCCTGAAGAAAGTCAAATGAAAGCATCAAGGACCCAAGCCTTACTGGCAGATAGGGGATGTGTCCTGGCAGAGAACAACACCAAAAATGATTCAGGGATTAAGACAGAAAAGCAATGCAGCATAAGCTCCCAGGGCAATGCAAAAAAAGCCTGCTATGATCCTTACATATATAAACAAGGGAAAGCTAAATACATATGAAGGGAATGCCACCAGGAGTCTGGGTTAGGGAATTCAACCACAGCTGCTGCAGGCTATGACTGAATATCACCCTGCCTACTAAATTCCCAAGCTCCCTTTTCAAGCTGATGAGGGCTTTTTGTCCTTTCTGCTCCAATGAGAAAGGTGACAGTGAATAGCTGGGGGATGATTTCACTTTTGGATGAGCACTGATGTATGAAGAGTGCTGGCAAATCCATTGCACAACCTGGGTGTCAGCATCCCAAGCACTGTGTGATAAGCCTGCAGACAGTTCAGAGAGGATGCACCTGCACAACACCACCAAGATTTAAACTGCTCAATTTGTTTAGCTTAATAGAAAGGCCTTCATGAAGAAAAATTGTTCTATAATCTAATGGAGAAGGTTAGAATGAGAAGTCAGACAGATGCAAATTATACATAAGGCTCCCATTTTTAACAATAAGATGATTATTCATTGGAACTAATGACCAAGGAAAATATGAAAGCTTCTTTCTTTTGTCAGAATCATATAAAAATGAGGTGCTATATATTTCATATTTTTTTCTTTCCAATGCATCTTTGTAGCAACATACCTTTTAGCATTTTCACAGCGACTATTCTGCATGTTGGTGACTTCCTAATTCCAAAAGCAGAGGCTTGTACCACCTTTCCAAAAGCTCCATGTCCAAGAGACTTTCCTGTAAAGAAAATAAAACGGAGAGATACATTCTGGTAGAAAGGAAATCTTGTCAGCAAATGGCTTCATACTTCATAAACTGAAAAATGTACTTCACAGGGAGTCCCAAAGGTATATTTCCAACATATAAGTGTTTTAGTTTTTTTGGTTTGTTGGGCTTTTTTAAGAGTAAGCAGACAAACTAGAAGACAGAGTCATGGGAGGAAGCAAGTGATACAATTTAAAATGTCTCTAAATGAATGCAACCATTCAGTGCAGGTACACTGGCTTGTGACACAATTTTTCAGTCTAGCTCTGCCAGAGAAAGATTTTGCTTCTCCTTTCCCTGAGCACACTGCACCATGCAGCAGGCTGTGGTGCTTCTAGTTATGTCCTCAATAACACAGAGCCTCCACAAAGCACACACAATGAGTTGCAGCTTGACACAGACTTTGGTCATTTTTACAAATTAGATTCTTCCTTCTTGAACAAGGTGCCTTAAAACTATGTTCATTGCAGGGATGCAGCAGCAACTTTGCATTGCAATCTCTGGAGTACATATACAACCCTCTGATGGCTTTCCTTAGCAAGCCCTTGTAGGCTAAGATAGTGGAGTGGTGAGAACCTGCAAATCTGTGCAAATGAGATCTTTACATTTGTAAGATGAGGTCTGGGATATTCAGCAAGAGGGGATTTGAAGTGGCAAATGATGTGTTTGCTCCTGGAGAGTACAACACTTGCAGGAGTCCCAGGGCAGACAGTTGTGCTGTATTACCATCATCATGCTGCTACTGAGCAGACCCCAGGGGAAGCACACAGAGGTCCTTGAGATAAATCAGTGGAAGCTGAATGTCCTCTGCCTTCATGGTCAAGATTGCAATTTATAACTTTCCTTGAGTTCATGACATTTTATACCAATCTTATGATCTTCACAGCCTCCTTCAGAATTTATTAGTGTTTGAAGCAGGGAGTATTGACTAGCTCTTTGACACTGTGCTCACATGGACAGACCTGGCTGCCTCTGCCCGTCTCAAGAGGCTGTTGAAGTCTTGGTCAGAGAGATCTTGTCATTATATCAGCTAGCAATAACTTTCATTTCCAAGTAACTATTTTCAGATTGTATTTGTGCTTCACCTTCAGCAGAATGCAGGCACCAAAGTGGCTAACAAGAATATAGCAGCAGGCTTTGTGATATAGAGAAGAGTACAAAATAATGGGTAGCTTTTCATATAAGAGCAAAGGATAACATGTGCCATGTATTTACTTCTCAAATATGCACATGTGGCATGACCATCTCTATAGGACAATTTCCTTTTCCTGTGATGGACATCTGTTTGACTATCTGTCACTTGGATATCTATCTTGATGTCTAAGTGAGAGATAAATCCCACCCAGACACTTGCAAGCAGAGAGAAAGAGCTGCTGTCAGTTCTAAATTAAATCAATACTGCCTTTCATATGTGTATCACATACCTAAACTGTAAGTCTCATTATGTCTGTCAGTGGAAGCAAATCATAGAAGCATAGAATCAGCTGGGTTGGAAGAGACCTCAAGGATCATTGAGTCCAACCCTACTGTCATTACTAGACCATGGCACTAAGTGCCACATCCAGTCTCATCTTGTAAACCTCCAGGGATGGTGAATCCACCACCTCCCCGGGCAGCCCATTCCAATGCCTGACTACTCTTTCCGTAAAAAGAAAAAATCTCTTCCTAATATCCAACCTAAACCTCCCCTGGCAGAGCTTGAGTCTATGCCCTCTTGTTCTACTACCAGCTTCCCCACAATTATGATCCACAGGCACTCAACCTTGTTGTTTCTGGCTTCAAGCTCTACAGCATTGAGAGACTCTGACATACAGAGCCACCCCTCCAACCTTGCCTATCGCTTCTGAAGAGCTTGTAACCATCCACGGCAGCACTCCAGTCATGTGAGTCATCCCACCACGTTTCTGTGATGGCGACTACATCATAGTTTTCCTGCCGCACAATGGCCACCAGCTCCTCGTGTTTGTTCTCCACACTGCGTGTGTTAGTGCACATGC
>NW_008650835.1:0-5269 GCF_000695815.1 Acanthisitta chloris
TTCCAACCCAGTTGAATCTATGATTCTGTGATTTGATGATACTTGCACCACAGACGTCCACATGGACTGAGATGCTCTTGTCCAGACTGAGAATTAGAGAGACTGTTGATTTTCCATGATGGTTAACTGCAAAATAGACTTCAAATAGTAAGCAAAATTCTATCAAGTCCAGAGAGGAACTGTGCAATGGATTAAGAAGCTGCTATTTCTAGTCCTGTGGAAATTTTGGCTTTGGTTGGACAGTTTTACAATTAAAGAGTTTTTCTCCATTTCTAAGCAAAGGGAAGACAGACTCTGAAAGGTTTTGCATAATTCTGACATATTACCAAGATGAAGTTAAGTCACTTTTAATAAAACAAAACACTTCGGTGTTTTTTGTATTATTTTTGCTGGTAGTGGATTAGGGAGAGTTAAAAAGACAATTCAATTTTGACTGAAATAAATCAATGTACTGGAAAATACCAATTTATTTGTGAAATTTCCCTATCAAATCCTATTGCTTCCTGCTTTACAAGATGCAAAGTCTAATCATGTTCACTCCTTCTTGCTCCAAAGCAGTAGCAGAAGGAGCATTAAGGCAATGTCTACTTGTATTTTTGAAAGGACACCCAAGTCATTAAAAAAAAAGGCTATTTAAGGTGTTTGACAGTTTGTTTCATTTTGTAGTGATGATGTGGTGTGAGTATATAAATAAATCCTGAGTGAAAGTTGTGTTTGCACTGCAATATTCCTAGGATAGTGTGGAGTCCTGTGCTAATGCAAACACAAACAACAGCACCAACAGTATGTGAAAATGCAAAGGAATTGACTGAAAAGCAAAGTGGAAATGATTAATCTCACACTTATTGCCCGAGCTGTTGGAAATGTAATGTGAAAACAGCCAGCAAAATAGATGAAGAATCCAAATATTTTTGAAATGTCGTTATTTAAAGATTTATTGGTGATCTAAATCACAAAATACTGTTTTTTATTTTTAAACTACCACTTAATCAGCCTCTCTTCTGGTCTTATTAATGCACTCAGCACTAATTGCCTTAGAAAATATCTTTTAAAAGATCCAGGCTATTAATGACAAAATGGAGAGGATTTTTTTTCTGCCTAAGTCCATTGATGTAAGGCAGTGGGATCAGAAAAATCAACCACATGAATGAAAGAAACAAACCTTTAAAAATATCACCTTGCCACATCTTTCCAACTGAACACATCCTTTGGGATGGGGCATTGTGGATACCTCATTCCTGGAAGTGTTCCAGGCCAGCTTGGATGGGGTTTGGAGCAACCTGCTCTAGTGGAAAGTGTCCCTGCCCATGGCAGAGAGTGGGAACTGGATGATCTTTGGGGACCCTTCCAACCCAAACCATTCTATGATCCAGAAAAATGGGTATTGTCTTCATTCCTTGTAAATTATGTTTTCTATAAACAAAATCCTGAAATCTTCATAAGAATGTTGATCCCAGCAGACAATATGCACAGTTCAGGAGGTTATCCTTCCTACCACTGTACTGGAGAGGTTCCAGGGTTGGAATGAGTCCCCAATCTAAGAGGAACAATGACAGAGATGAGACTCAGGGCAGCAGGAGTGATGACACTCAGGTGGAGATGAACAGTAGGGTGGGAGAAGGGAGAGCTCTCCTTGATGCTCTGGCCACTGGTTCCCAGTGATGTCTATCATCCTCTCCCCAGTCCCTTGGCACTTGCAAGTCCATACAGAAGAAGAGCTGTAGGACAGGAGACCACATTCATGAGAACTCTGCAGGTAAAGGATGTGATTCTGAACAAGATTGTTTCAGAGTCAATCACACTTGTTGCAGCACAAGGCTGAAGAAACTCTAGTGTTGAAGGAAATGCCTTTTCTTCCCATTTTTTTCCTCTTCATAACTTCCTTTGTTATCAGGACTAAATTTTCAGGCCATGTCAAGGATGCAGAAGACAAATTGTTCCTGCAGTATGTAAATTCTAAATTCTTGAAAAGCCCTTGTAGTGTCATTGAGACCTGCATCAACAGTTTATACAAAGCAGAAACTCAAGAGAGCTGAAGAGAGATTAGGGATGACAGGATAGCAGAAATGACCAAAACAAAGTGAATGCAATGGGAAACAGTCACAGAGCAATGCAACAGCTGACATCTCTCTATGGGGAAAAATGTGGTTTGTGCATGGACAGTATTGAAGTGCTGGAGCAGATTTCCAAGTTCAGAACAAAAGTAGCAATCAATGCAGCCTCCTTTTCTGGAGACTTTTAATTCTCCAGAAATAAAAAATAAAAAATATGGAGCAAAGTAATTTATTAGATGCCCCAAAGAGAAATGAAGAAGTGCAATACAACCTTTGCCATCTATTGGTAATCTTTATCTACATGTTTAAATAAGAAAACTAAACTGGTAATTTATGTGTAGTACTTTATATACCTTCTCAACATTTACTCAACAGAGGAAGGAAAATTACTTTGTTTGCTTAAGATTAACCATAAGAGAAACCATCTGGCTCAAAGAACAAAAAAAATCCATACAGGGTTTTATAATCCATATGTATGAACCCCCATACACCATTCAGGGAGGAAGATGTAATACCATCTGCCATAGCTTCTGGAAATCTCCTGGCTTTGTTTCTGTGGGACATTTCATGCAGATCTGATCTTCCACAGCTTATGGGATCTGCTGGTGATCAGCAGAGGTTGTAGCAATAGCCACAAAATATCCTATTTCTGGTTACACAGCCACTGCTGCAGTTATTCACTGGAAAGGATGGATGAGTACAAAAGGCTCAGGGTCAGTTCCCTCTCCCTGGGATTCACATGGACCAGACTCTGAGCTCTCTGACCATGAGCAAGTTACTGACAAGCACTTGTATTGTTCAGCACTAGTGAGATGGTCAATGTGGGCAAACATCACAGCATTAGCCTCTTATTTTCTGTACACAGAAGCTCACTCAGCAACTGACCTTTCTCATCTACCAGGGCAGAAGTAAGGAAACATCATCCTACTGCTATTTCATACATAGAAAAAAAATTACTTTTCTGTTTCACAGACAGTTTCAGGCATAATCATTGAGCCTTAGAATAGTTTGACTTGGAGGGGATGATAAAAATCACTTAGTTCCAAACCCCCACCATGGGCAGGGTCACTTTCCACTAGCCCAGGTGGCTCCAAGCCCCATCCAACCTGGCCTGGAACACTTCCAGGGATGCAGCAGCCACAGATGCTCTGGGTAACATGTCCCAGTGCCTCAGCAACCTCACAGGGAAGAATTTCTTCCTAATATCTCATCTAGATCTACCCTCCTTCATCTTAAAGCCATTCTCCCTTGTCCTATCACTACATGCTCTTGTCAAAAGTAATCTCATGGACCTATCACCACACAAGACAATCTGTAAGCCAAGCAGAACCACATAGCCCAAGACAGTGCTAAAAACTACAATGAAAATAAAAGAGAAGTCCTTTAGAAGCTTATAGAAAGCTACAGAAGAAATGGAGTTACTCCATGTGTGATGCCATTTGGACAATGAACTTTATGCCCATACTTGCACAAAAAAATTAATACAGAAACAATAAAGGAGTGGATGGGTGTCAAGATTTATTAGACATCATTATATTGCCCTTTGCACCTTTCTACAAGCAAGAATATTCCTTCCTCATGGGTAAAAGAGCAGCATGCACAATGCACTGGGGCTCAGTCCTAACATGCAGGACAACTAATCCATCCTTAGGCTCATCTGTGTCTTCAGTTGCAAGACAAAACCTGACTTTTTGCTGTTTAATTCAGCAGAACTTTGCTCTGTTTCTCATTCTCAGCATGACTCATTAAATATCTTCAGACCAGATTTTGCTCTTCATCTTAATTGAAAAGACTTTATTATGTACTTGAAGGCAGACTTTCTCCCTTTCGTTCAAAATAAAACTGAGACATGGCTTGAAGTAGTTGCCTAAAAAAAAATTCCACAGCACTGTGATACTGATGAGTATGAGAAAGTGGAAGTGACAGGAAACTGATGAAGAAAAGGCTGAATTAAATTTTTTAGACAACTGGTTTATTAGCTGAAGCATTCTGGTTTAGATCAACAGATACAAATGCCAAAGTCAGTAAGTTGGTTTCAGCTGAAAGTTTTTTTCTCTTCCTCCCTTTGCCAAAGTTGAAAGCCCATCACAGGCTTTCAGAGAGAAATGTTTTGACATTTTGAACCAAAATACTGTGTGTTCTCAATATTTGCCCACATTTAAGAGCAAGAAAGCTAGGGGCAAAATATTTTTTCCCCAAATATTTCAGTCAGTTGTTTTGGTTTTTTTCACTTGCAGATATATTTTAAGCCTGATTGCCAGCAATAAGGAGGAAAAACTCCCAAAATAAATAAAAATCAATTATTTACATCACCCTACTAAGTACCTACACCACTGCAGGTGGGTGAAAACCAAAATGCATCTGAAAGGTTTTGGCTCCAAGAGCAAAACTCCTGGAGATGTACTAATCCTCCTGGAGAGAAGCTAATCCTTTAGTCACTTTGAAAAATCACAAGGAATCCCAAAATGGACAATAGTTTCAGGGTTGAAGCAGTCATTGAAGCAGTTAGTAAACCCAAGAAATTCCATTTTGGACTCTCTCATGTGCTGCAGTCATTTTCTAACGCCGTCTATGACATACTGTGGCATCACATAACCTCAGAATCGTTCAGGTTGGAAGGGACCTTAAAGCTCAGCTCTTTCCATCCTTGCCTGCCATGGGCAGGGACACCTTCCACTAGATCAGATTGTTCAAGCCCTATCCAGTCTGGCCTTGAATACTGCCAGAGATGAAGCAGCCACAACTTCTCTGGGCATATTACTGTAGCTGAGGTCAAAGAAACTCTTCCCCATTCCTATTCTCTATCAAATGCTTATAAAATCCCTATGAAATGCTTGCATTGCCTATCAAATGCTTATAAAATCCCTATGAAATACTTGCAGTGCCTATCAAATGCTTATAAAAGGGTTAATACCTGATTTTCAGCACACCTACAACCATTGCCTTTTCTGTACACCTCGATTAATGGCAAATCAAACACGTTAGCAGTGTGTTGCCAGTAATGGCTCTCTGGATTTTTGTCAATGTTAGGATTGCAATAATAAACTAGCAGAAGAAACAGAACTGCTGCCAAATCCCTACTTCCCTATGTTCCCTTGTGCTGTTCACAGAATCATAGAATCAACCTGGTTGGAAGAGACCTGTTGTTGCATCCACCAGCGTTAAATGGCAGGGACAAGCAGCCTGTGCCCAGTGTGGCTGGGGCAGGAGCTTAT
>NW_008650835.1:5369-18165 GCF_000695815.1 Acanthisitta chloris
CTGTGCCCGGTGGGGGTGGGGCAGGAGCTTATCCATCCATGAGCCAACAGCAGCCACTTGATGGGGACTTATCTTGGATGTGGGCCTGGGTATGCTGAACCACCTTCTTTTTCCTTGTGGATGTTCCATCCCTAGAAGTGTTCTAGGCCAGGCTGGATGGGTCTCTGAGAAACTTGATCTAGTGGAAGGTGTCCCTGCCCATGGCAGGGGTTGGAACTAGATGATCTTTGAGGTCCCTTCCAATCCAAACCATTTTATGATTCTATCATTCCTTTCATCTCCTTCTGCCTCCCTTTCCTTCATTCCCTCAGTGTCTTACTTGCTTTTTCCACCTACCACTTTTGAAGTCAGCAGCAGTCACTGCAATGCAGAGCTCACAACACAGCTCAGGGAGACTGAAATGTGCCACTCTCTCCTTGGGAAAAATTCCCTCTGCCCTGCTTCTTAGAGGATGTTGAAACCACAGGTCTCCAAAACTCCCTCCATCTGTTGCCAGGATGGTGCACATGTTCATCTGCAGCTTCAGTCCATCCTTCCACTTGCTGTCTGGACATGGTGGAGTCCAACCTGTTTGAGCAGGAAGGTTGGACTAGATGAACTCCAGAGGTCCCTTCCAAACTTCAACTGTTCTACAGTTCCTCAACGGAACATTCATCTTCCTCCTTGAAAGAAACAGTGTTGAATATCCAAGGATCAGGAGTGCTATAGTTTTCTAGTTAATGGTTGGATCTTGAAGGACTTTTCCAGCCTTGATGATTCCATGATTCTTTGTGATCATATCCTGCCTTTCTTCCTGTGCAGAGGGGCCTGGCACTGGGAAGCAGGAGCTGCAGGAATTGGGCTACATTGCTGCTCAACCAGCTAAAAAGGTGCTGCTCAGGGGCCACCAGCAATCCTTAAGTGGTGAAAAGTTACCTCCTACAGAATTTTTATCATCTTACAGCTCCCAGGTGTTTTTCTTGCACCAGCCTCACTGGCTGACTATAAGACAGATCATGTAGGGATCTGCTGGGAAAGGAGATGCTTTATAGACTGACTTCCCCACTGCAGGTCAGCACTGGATGAATGAAGCCCACAAGAGTATGGACCATATTCAGCATGAAAAAGTCACAGTAGCCAATTCTCCAGGAAACAGACAATATCTTCCATTGGATGCAAAGAAAACAGGTCTTGAAGGCTTGTCCAGATGGTAGGAATCAGCCCTTAAACACCCTTCCAGTTCCAACGATTTCACAGTCTGCCTGGAAAGTTCAACATCTGATGACTTCCCCCAAAACAGGTGAAAATCAGTGTTTGGCTCTCTCACTCACTCATACTCCTATCCCACTCCCTGCACTGTGCTAATTCCACACTTGAGATGGTTTAACATCCCCCCAGAGATCTGAGGACGAGGTCAATCAGCACTTCCCTTTCAGTGCATTGCAAGGAGTAGCCCCAGTAGTTAACAGCAGTTTAAGTGAATTGATTTTATCTGAAATACCTGCTGCCACCTTGGTGTGCACACACACACACACCAGTGAGGCTTCTATAATTAGAGCACACCGAGAGAGAAGCAATTTGTAAGGAGAATGACATCTCTTAAAGGTGTCTTTCTCAGAAAGTTGTTGTGTGCATGTCTGGGGGGGGGAAAGCTTGAATATTCAGGAGGAAATTCTTTGTACTGATGCTGCTAGGCATTAACTGGAAACCTAAGTGGTTTTTTTCTTGGTTTCTAACAGTCCCAAGTTATGAAAAGGAAAAAGACTCACATCTACACACACAGGTGCACACAAGCACACACCCCTCAGCCACCTGTGCTTAATCAAAGACAAGATATGCATAAAATAACCAAAATATCAGCCAACATGCTCAGCAAAGTCTCTCTAGACACTGTGGCTCTGTTTACAGTGCCTATGGGAACAAGCCTGGAGCAAATTTACACAGGTTGAGATTGACAGCAGTACAGTGCTGGTCTGGGTTGGTATCAGTGTTGCTCCAGAGCAAGAGCATTTTGGTCTGCCAAATCCCAAACCTCTTCTGTTCCCAAACATTTAAATGAGGCAAGATGAGCGTGCTGGGGAGTTGCATCCACTGGGTCCTGGGGTTGTTTAGTCTGGAGAAAAGGAGGTTCAGGGGAGACCTTATCACTCTCTACAACTACCTGCCAGGAGACTGTGGTGAGATGAGTGTTGACCTCTTCTCTCCTAGTGCTAGAACAAGGGGAAACAGCCTCAAGTTGCACCAAGAGAGGTTCAGGTTGGATACTAGGAAACATTTCTTCACTGAAAGAGTGGTTAAGCAGTGGAACAGGCTGCCCAGGGCTGTGGTGGAGTCACCACTCCTGGCGGTGTAAAAACAACTAAACATGACACTTTGCAATATGGTTTAATGCATCAAAGGTTGGACTTGATGACCCCAGAGGTCTTTTCCAACCTGATGAATTCTAAGATTCTATGAGAATGTTCCCACCCACAGCCAACCCAAGGCTTCTTGCTGGTTTGGTGCTGCTAAAATACACATGTACAGCCCTGACTGAGGTCTCACTTGAGTCATGATGGATTCTTTTATGTTCACTTTCCACCCTGCAGACTCATTCCAGGCACCTACCACAACATGAAGCAGAACCACTCTGGTCTCTGGGTCACCACACATGAGAATTGGGATTGTTTATGCAATCAGGAAGAAAACAAAACCTTGCCAGACTGTAGGCCATGCTCTGTGCAAGCTCAGGCAAGAGAGAGGTGATGATCCCAGTCCTGGCCATGACCCTGCATGGGTGACCCACAAAATCTGAAGCTCTCTCCCTGCTCCATTAAATCCTGCCTCCTATTTCTATGGGGGTTGGAAAATCTCTGTCTGCTCCATTCAATCCTGCCTCGTATTTCTATGGGGGTTGGAAAATCTCTGTGATCCTGCCTGCAAGACTGAGGGGGAATAACAACTTTGGGTCCCAGTTGCAAGGATGATGCAAGGAGCTGAATTAACATCAAATAATACTGCAGTAAGTTCTTAGCGTACAGGTGATTCAAAAAGACTGACAAAATAATCTCATGATCCCTTCTAGCTTTAAAATCCATGATTGCAAGAGCTGAAAGACATGCCAGAAAAAAAATATATATAATGCTACTTACTGTTAATGCCAAGACTAGACATATTTTCATCCAAGCTCATGGCTAAATAACAGAATTTCAAAACTTCCAGCGAAGTTCTGCACCTATAAACTGGCTGAGTAGGTGGGAAACACCATTTTCAAAAGAAGGAGCACATAATTAAAAGCACACTCCATCTAAAAGAGTATGGACTATGTCTGGGGACTTCCATGCCATTGTCCTAGAACATTGTAAAAATAAAATACAAAAAAATACAAACCCCCTTAAGCTTCACAGACAAGGAAAGTGAAAATTCTTGGGCTGCCATTAAAAAGTTGGAGGCTTACATTTCTTAAATGGTTTTTGGGCTGTTTTAAAAACAAAACTCAATGGCCATAAGCAAGATTCAACTTCCTTATAAATCATTATAAATTTTATCCTCTTTGGTCAAAATGTAGCTTTTTACTCAAAAGGTTCTAAAATACATATATTTTGGAGACTGTTTTGTTCTTATTCTGTTTCCCTAGTCCAAGTACACTAAGATGAAACTTCAAGACATCATTTTGTAGTAGACTTGGCAGTTTTGGGTTTATTGTTGGACTCAATGATCTTAAACATCATTTCCAATCTTAATGATTCTATGATTTAATGATGTCATTGGATATGAACAGATTGCCCAGAGAAGCTGTAGATATGCTCAAGGCCAGGCTGGATGGGGCTCTGAGTAACCAGGTCCAGTGGAAGGTGACCCTGCCCATGTCAGGTGGGTTGGAACTAATGGCCTTGATGGTCACGTCACTTCCAAACCATTCTATGATTCTATGATAAGACTGCTAAAGAGTAGCATATTGCACACAATAATTAAATCACAGATATTTAGTGTTGTACTATAAGCCACAACATGAGGAAAGGCACAACTGAGCTCCCATCATGCCATTACTAATGATACTTCACTCAGCAGTGATTCAATTTTCCTGAAGTTGTATGTACTCCCCCACTACATAGGATTATGAGCCATCACCAAAAATCTCTGCTAAAGAGTAGCATATTGCACACAATAATTAAATCACAGATATTTAGTGTTGTACTATAAGCCACAACATGAGGAAAGGCACAACTGAGCTCCCATCATGCCATTACTAATGATACTTCACTCAGCAGTGATTCAATTTTCCTGAAGTTGTATGTACTCCCCCACTACATAGGATTATGAGCCATCACCAAAAATCTCACTTCCCACAGGACAGAGGTTTAGAGAGCCAGTGTACACCAACAGCCCCACTAGCAGGGAACTAGATTACTTTAGTTCTCTTAAACTCAAGCCTGTGGGACATGCTATTGAAGATGCTTCAGAAGATCCCGAGGGATACTCCTGTGTTGGCACTTGATTACACACGACAGCATCATTTTTTTCTTGCCCTCATGTTAAAGCTTGGAATCTGGAGAGGGCTGGTGGGATGTGGAGAGCAGACTACTCCCAAAGCAACCAGTGCCTCTATTCTAGACAGTAAAAACCTCAAACAGTGGCTACAGCAAAAATCACCCACAGTCAAAATCATTATATACCAGTAAGGCACTGCCTGGAAAACAATACCAAAGAGAAAATCTCATTGAAGAAATTTTCATCTCAAAGCAAAGACGTCATAGCAGCACTTCCAGTATCTGAAGGGCATCTACAAGGAAGTCTGAGAGAGGGTCTTCATCAAGAACTGTAGTGATAGGATAAGGAGTAATGGGTTCAAAGTGAAACAGGGGAAATTTAGGTTAGATATGCAGAAAAAAAATCCTACTGTGATGGTGATGAGGCACTGGAAGAGGTTGCCCAGAGAAGTTGTGGGTGTGAATGACTCATCCCTGGCACGATCAAGGATAGGTTGAATTGGGCTTGGAGCAACCTGGTCTAGTGGAAGGTGTCCCTGCCCATGAAGGGGGGTTGGAACTAGATGAACTTTAAGGTCTCTTCCAACCCAGGCCATTCCAGGATTCTGATTCTAAGAAATACATTTCCTGCATGTATGAAGAACACACAGTCCTACCTTCCTCAATTGCCTTTTGGTTTTGCAAGAAAGCAACTCCTGGCAGCTGGTGAGCTCCAGAACACAGGATGACACAGAACCCTGTCACACCTTTTGGCATCTGAACCTAGGTCAGATGTTAGCTACAATAAGGTTGGACAACCAAATGTACAGTGATGTGGTACAGCCCAAGCTCCAGCACACAAAAATATCTGTATCAAATACTGGTCTATTAAAAGAAAACCCATAAGGATGACCAAAATCCTGCAAAGATTTCCTGCCTCTTGCTTAGCTCTCATCTGACTGCACCTCCTCTTAACCCATCTCATGGAGGACAATTTCCTTTAAGACACCAGCTCATCTCAGATAGGGGATGAAAGACACACCTGAGCTGTGGAGAGCAGCAACATGCATGCATAAGGAAAAGTCCCCAAGTCAGGATGTCCACAGCACAGAAGTGGGTCTGGAAGTCCTCCAAATGAACATACCTTCAGGTTGGTCTGGGCAACCTTCCCCCTATCACTGGGGATCAAGAGCTGTCCCCATCACTCCACCCAGCCAGAGCTGGCAGTGCTGCCCTGAGCAGCATTCAATTAGGAAAGCAGCCTGCAACTAAAAGAGAGCTGAAACACAGAGGGAGGAAGAAGCCAGCAGAAATAAATGGATAATTGCCATTTAATTCCCATGGATTAGATTTGGCAATACTTGCATTACAGTTAAGTCAATAAAGCAACATTGACTCGAGTTTGATTTGACGACGGGACAGACCAATCAATCTGTCTGAGATACAACCTCCCAGCCCCGCCAGGGAGCCCTTGGGGTGGGGACAGAGGAAAGGCCACCTCTCTCTGCCACATGTTGAGAGAAATGGTCCTTTATGTGCCAAAATGAGTATTAAGCAAAGATCCCACTCATGCTTTTCCTAAATCAGGCAGCCTTGTTCATGGACAATGCAGTTCCTTACTCCTTCAGCTCAATTATGCTGTACAGAAACAACTGGCCAACTTGCTGCAAAGGTGTAGCTGTGCCAAGCACATCTGTCCATCATGTCCATAAGAACACAGCTTAGGAGGTAAGACTGTGTAGGAGATCTACTGTCAGGCAATTGGCTCAAGAGAGTGAGCTAATTAAAGCTGCAGCAGAGAGAGAGGAAAACTTCCCTGTGCTGTCTCACAGCTTGTCACTCCCACCTGGCTGCACTTCAGTAAGGAAAGGATGTCCATGAAATCTGCCACTGACAGCAGGAAACAGCCAAGGGCTGTGAAGGAACAGCCATTGCAGATGTGTTTAGTCCAAATCAATACTAATAAACATGTTTCCTGGCATCCAACATCAATAGATATAAAATAATTCATCTGCTTAACAGGTGCAGCTCTTGTTCATTGAGACAACTAAAGCCCTTTCTTTTTTGGCAAGCTGCAGGCAGTCTCCTTTGGGATGGACAAACTCTGCCTCTACCACAACACAGAGAGATTCAGAGAGGAGAGGGGAAAGCAAGTGAAACTACAAGAATTTGAGTTAGGTAGAATATACACCAAGACAGAAATGAAAGCAAAAAAACCATGTGCATTATTTTGCATTATGCTGCACTGTATAAAATAGAAATATCCATTAAAGAGTTGCCCTAGTGACTTGCAAGACATCTGCTCTGTTCAATAGCCACAAGGAACTATGAAAAGCAGAACAGAGAACTGTGACAAATTGTTTGGGGTGAGAATACAACCAGGCAATACACTCAGGCTCTATATTCTGATAAACCTGGAAATGCCTGAAGATATTGCCATTAGATTCAGTGGATTTAACATATACAGGGCACAGGTTGTTGCATTCAACAGCAAGATGAATCATAACAGTATTCACCCATAAAGGCTGAAACTTGGCCAATATGCAGTAAGGACCTATTCATACCCCACTACTTTAAAACAAAAACAAACAAACAAAAGAACCCCTCAAAGAGCCCTCCAAAACCAACACAATATTTTATTTTGTTATTTTCCAAGCAAGGATATGAAAGAAAATTTCTAAATTTCTCTGTTCATTTGTTAATGTAAGAATAATACTGATAATTCTTCATCTTTCAGTAGTTACATGCTTGTGATGGGCTATGTACACACATAAAACTTGTTTTATAGCATATTGCTTTTTAAATGTAAATATTTTACTGAGATGTCCTAAAAAGCAAGAATGTTCAAAGCACCTGCTATTAAATCTGAGCTAAAACCTCCAGATTTCTCATGAAAATTCCAAGTGTGCTGTTAATGAAATTGTTGAGTTTTTAATGTATGTGTCATTTTGATGAATGTAGAACATAATTTCCATAATGTTTTACATGTTACACAGACTTCTAGGTATTATGCCATCTTCTTGATATCCCAGGAAAACAGATTATCAGCACAAGTAGGAAGGAAAACAGAATCATGGAGCTATGTGTGGTTACAGAGAAACTGTTTCAAGGTAAGAATCACTATACAAAATTTCCCAAGCACTTGCTCAGTTCTCCAACAACTAGATTAATACTTTCCAATCCATGCAATAATTTAATTCAAGTGATCAGCAGATGAGCAGTAATACTGCACCACTGAATCTAATTAAACTTCAAGTTTATCCTCTAGAAATCAAGAAAAATACATATTTCTTCAAGGAAAGACATTCATTTTATTCTGACAGAGGAAAGGACAAAAGAAAAAAAGCCAATCTGTTTTGCTGATAACATCTCTCTCTCCTCTCTCTACCCCCTCACCTCCCAATGACAATGCTTGCCTTGCTTAATAATAAAATAATAAGCATTCTGCAAACTAATCTTCCTCTTCTGAGCCGTCTGAGCCACTTTGTCCCTTCCCACCTATGTCATTGTATAGCACAACAATAGTGTCTTTGTAGAAATGGCAATTGAAAAAAAAAAAAAACCACAAATGGAGCAGAGTACTCTACTATGTTGGAACCTGCCCAGAAGAGAAACATAGAATGGCAGAATAATCAGAGTTGGAAGGGACCCACAAGGGTCATCAAGTCCAACTCCTGTCCCTGCACAGGACAACCTCAAGGATCCCACCATGTGCCTGAGAGTGTTGTCCAAATGCTTCTTGAACTTTGTCAGGCTTGGGAATGTGACCACTGCCCTGGGGAGCTGCTCCTCTGGGGCAAGAACCTTTTCCTAGCACCCAACCTAAACCTCCCCTGACACAGCTTCATGCTGTTCCCTTGGGTCACCAGAGAAAAGACATCAGTGCTACTCCTCCACTTCCTCTTGTGAGGAAGCTGTGAACTGAAATGAGGTCTTACCTCAGTTTTCTCTTCCCCAAGCTGAACATGCCAAGTGACCTCACCCACTCCTTGTATGGCTTCCCCTCTAGACCCTTCAGCATCTTTGAGGTCTCCATTGGAAAGTTTCTAAAAGCTTTATATCCTCTTAGATCATGAAATAAAAATTTAGACCCTCCATTTGGTAATTATACCTATCACAAAAGTCTCCCCACCCCCATCCCTGTCCTATGCAAGTAATAACTCTCAGAGCTTGATTGGAGCTTTGAGCAAAATTAAAGGAGGGCTAATGAGAGAAAAGGCAGCAACAAAATGACCTATGGAGAGAAATCCCACATTCTGCTGCCCAAACCTCTGCTATCAAAACCAATACCTAAATCTAGGTGTTGCCCAGCACCTCCTCCCTACAGAGGCAAACACATGTATGTCAACTTGTGTTTGCAAATAAGACCATCATCTCTCCACTGGCTTTCTTTAAAAATCATGCTAAGAAGATTTATTATTCTCAGCACAACACTGAACATTGTTAACTGGTGCAAAACCACAGAGTACTAAATAATAAACTAAATATATACAATTTCTGGAGAAGAGCTGCTCAATTAACATTTTACTGCAGAGACCTCCAGGCCATACTGTCTTGCTAATTATTTTCTTCTCCATCCCCTTCCTGGGGAAAGTTTGGTATACTCTGCCTTGTCTCATAGTCAAGAAGGATACAGAACTGTTGGAGCAAGTCCAGAGGAGGCCATGAAGTTGGTAAGAGGACTGGAGCACCTCTCCTATGAGGACAGGCTGAGGGAGTTGGGGCTGCTCAGCCTGGAGAAAAGAAGACTGTGTGGAGACCTCAGAGCAACTTTTCAATATCTGAAGGGCCTACAAGGAGCTAGAGAGGGACTCTGTGTTGTGAACTGCAATGATAGGACAAGGGGTAATGGGTTCAAATTGAAGGAGAGGAAGTTTTGATTAGATATTACAAAAAAGTTTTTTCCTGTGAGCGTGATGAGACACTGGAACAGGTTGCCCAGAGATGTGGTGGCTGCCCCAACCCTGGTGGTGTCCAAGACCAGGCTGGATGAGGTGAGGTTTTGAACATTCTAGTCTAGTGAGGAGGTGTCCCTGCCCATGGCAGGGATGGTTGGGACTAGATGATCTGTCAGGTCCATTCCAACCCTTAAATTCTATGATTCTGTGATTCAAAGAGCAACTGGATGAGCAGTAGAAGAGAAACAGCTGTGTAAAAAGGTTTGTTTGACTGAGTCACACCTTCCCTAGCAGCACCTTTTCCTCCTGATGCTACATCCTCAGGTAGACAGTGCCCAAGCTACTGCATCAACTGGGCATAGTTGTGCACCCACATCAGTAAAGTTCTCAACACAACTGATTGTCTCTGAGGAAAAGTGGCCAGGAGCTGATTCAACTGACCTACCAAATAAAAACAGGCACATTGGGGAAGATCCAAGGTCTACAGCAGCTGTGACCAGCAGATGACTAGAGAGAGTAAGAAGGTGGAAAACACACAGGCTACTGCACAAGCACTTTCCCAGCATCCAACCACTTGCCTCTCAGGGACTTCTTTGATTCCTTGCAACCTACTGCTTACAGGTCTGTCATGACCCTCTTTGTAACTCTGAATTCTCTGAAAAGGCTTCACAGGCACCTCCTTCTTTCCAGTCAAGACCTGAAAACACCTCCTTATCTACAAAGCAGCAAATCCCCTTCAGGATGTCCTGAAAAGAAAGAAGAAAAAAGTGTGTGTAGACTAATAAGCCAAAAATCTCCATATTTTATTCCTGTCTGATAGCACCTCAGGAAAATTGATTTACTTCTTTATAATTTGGCTACTTCATCCATAAAGCAGTGATTGAACTATTGTTTTAGGGTTATTCTCATGGAGGCAAACCACAGCTTCATGAACTCTACTTGAAGGTGTAAGTTCTGTAGTAAGTGTAGGAAAAGCTGAAACTCCTGCAGTGTACAGATCCAAATCCATGCTCCTTACTGAAACAGAAACCAGACAGAAGTTACATGCAGCCCTCAGTCAGGACCAGCCTGTGGCCAAGCAGAAGGAGAATGGTTCAATACAGAACAGCAAAATTACATTTGATCTACAGATGTATTTCAGCTCTTTAGGGAGAGGTGTGCAAGACACATAACCAGGTGGCTAGAGAAAGATGTCATCACACTACTGAAGAGAATGAATGAAGCATCAAAGAGTGGAGACTGCTCTAATATCTCAAAGAGGCAGAGCTGCTCACTCCCACACCAGTTCCTGCTCTGACACTGATTTATTGCATCATATTGGGAAATTCACCTTCAGTGTCATTTTCAATTCGCTTTTGTACTGTTTGACAGGACAAGACTTCCATGGAGTGCAAGAAGAAGCAGATAAAACACTGGTAACAGGAACATAATTCTCAGCCTGGCCACCATTCACCAGCAAAACATCTCTGCACAGGACATGCAGCCAGCTTTTTGAATCTTCTGCCAATTTGCCATGTGAATGATGCCAAAAGAGGAGAATCACAGCATCACAGAATACTTCAGGTTGAAGGGACTTCTGGAGGTCACCTGGCCCAAGCCCCCTGCTCAAACAGGGCTGCATACAGCCAGTTGCCCTGGACCATGCTCAGACAGATTTTGAATAACTCCCAGGAGAGACACTCCAGAAACCCTTTGGACAAGCTGTGCCTGTGCTCAGTTAGACTCAGAATAGATGGATCCCTGACCTTATGCAAAACAGCAGGTCTTTCTCTCCCAACTCAGTGTTTTCACCATTGCCTGTCATATGAGCCCACTGTGTAGCCCATCTCCATCACAGATTCACAGAATGGTTTGGTTGGAAGGAACTCTAAAGATCACCTAGTTCCAAACCCCCCTGTCATGGTCATGGACACCTTCCATTAGACCAGGCTGCTCCAAGCTCCATCCAACCTGGCCTTGAACACTCCCAGGGATGGTGCATCCACCGCTTCTCAGGGCAATCTGTGCCAGTGCCTCAGCACCCTCACAGGGAAGAATTTTTTCCTAATATTTAATCTATACCTACTTGTTTTCAGATGAAAGCCATTCCCCTTTGTCCTACCACTGCTATCTCCCTTGTCCTACCTCCTCTGCTGCATAGAGGGCTGGATCCTGTTCTGTCTTGGGAAAAACATTGACCTGGGCAGCAGGACTACAAAATCCTCTGATATTTGTTTATTAAAACCAACATGTGAACATGAGCTGTAGCAAATGAGAAGATCTTTGAGGAAGGCTGAGCCCACTCAAGTCTCTGATGAGAGTTTAACTTCCAGATTCAATGAACCAAGGCTACTTTACATTATGCCATAGTGAAGGATAAACACCAGTGCATTAGTCAGCTCCCAGCAGTCAGCTTTTGAAGGACATTTGAGTGGGTGGCAGAGAAAAGCTGAAAGCCAAGGGAAATATCAAACTCTGCGCCATGGCATTCTTTGGGGCTGGTCTTCAATTCTTTCTTTGTCTGGAGGACTCTTTCTGATAAATCATATCATCATGCCACAATGTCACTTCCCAGGCTTACCAAATGCAGATCAGCTTTACTTCTCTCTGTTGAGCATTTCTCAGATGTTTATCTTCACCATGACTTGGCAGCTGTTCCCCTGCAGCACATGGAGGTCCACAGTGGAGCAGAGATACACCTGCAGCCTGTGGACAACCTCACACCAGAGCAGGGAGATGCACAAAGGAGGAGAAACCCACACTGAAACAGGTTTGCTGGCAGGACTTGTGATCCCACAGCAGACCCATGCTGGAGCAGTCTGCTCCTGAAGGATGGCATCCCATGGAAGGGAAGCACACTGGAGCAGTTTGTGAAGAACTGCAGCCCATGGGAAGGATTCATGTTGGAGAAATTCATGGAGAATTGTCTCCTGTGGGAGGGACCCCACCTGGAAGCTGGGGAGGGTGGGAGGAGTCCAACCCTTGAGGAGGAAGAAGCAGCAGAGACAGGGAGGGTGGGAGGAGTCCAACCCCTGAGGAGGAAGAAGCAGCAGAGACAACATAGGATGAACTGACTGTAATCCACATTCCCTGTCGCCCTGTGCTGGTGGGGGGGAGAAGGTAGAGGAAATCTGGAGTGAAGTTGAGTCCTGGAAGAAGTTAGGGGTGGGAGGAACATGTATTAAGATTTGCTTTTATTTCTCCTTACCCTACTTTGACTTTTGGTTGGAAATGAATGAAATTAATTTTCCCTAAGCCAAGTCTGTTTTGCTCATGAGAGTAACTGATGAGTGATCACCCCCTGACCTGGGGACAAATGCTCAAAACATGAGCATTTGTTACATTTTTTTCTCCCCTGTCCAGCTGAGGAGGGTATGGCTTGGTACCCACCATAGTCAGCATCCACTCCAGTACCTTTATGGGTTGTGCTTAATGCAATGGATAAATTTCCATCTCGAGGACAGACAGCTCTTCAGGATAGAGGCTGGTGCT
>NW_008650835.1:18321-20127 GCF_000695815.1 Acanthisitta chloris
CTTGCTGAATTCCTCAGACACACACAGGCAATCTTCTTCCTAACTAGGCTGCTCAGTGGGATCTACATCTGACACTTGAAAGTGAACTTTGCTGCCATAACACTGGAACCAAATAACAAATATTGAAATCAATATTTCAATACACATATCTAAAAGAAAAATCACAGACTCACAGAATCAATCAGGTTGGAAAAGACCTCTGAGGTAAACAAGTCCAACCTATGACCTAACACCACCATGTCAACTAGACCATGAAACTAAGTGCCATGCCCAGTCTCTCCTTAAACAATAGACAAATTGTTCAGGACCAGACTGGATGGGGATTGGAGCAACTTGGTCTAATGGAAGGTGTCCCTGCCCTTGGAGACAAGTTGGAACCAGATGATCTTTAATTTCTCTTCCAACCCAAACCATTCTATAGTACTACCACCATCCCAGGAAAGCAAATGCAGCCCTTCTACATCAGATTCTAGTCAAAGCCTTTCCAGAAATTTCCCCCTTTAAAGCTATCCTTCCACAAACAACAAAAACCACATCACCAGAGACAGTTACTGTGTCTTATCAGATAATGCAATAGTTATAATTGCAGGAATGATGAGAAAAAAGTAGGTGGAAATTCTAATCTTGTAACATCTGCATCTGAAAAACAAAATATATTTCCAAATCTCACTTTCCAGTATACCTCAGAATTGCAAGAAAGGCAGTAATTATCCCTAATTTACAGAGGGAACTGTAGCAGAGACAATTAAAAGCTCTGACTCACAAGCACTGAACCAAACAGTGGCAGGAGCATATCCTGTTTTGCCCTAGCAAGTGCTTGCCCCACTGGTGTGGTTTACCCTCTGAGCAGATGGGTGATGCCACTCACTGTCCAAAATATTAATGAAAACTCTCATTTGTTGGTGCTTTAAGGTAACATTCAGTTGGAAGCCACAGGTTCACTTGGGAGACAGCAGCCTCCAGAGCTGAGGAGGACACCTGCAGCCAACAATGTATAAAAACATGGTAAAATTTCTCTTGGGTCAATCTGAGCTCAAAATTACATGTGTGAAGTGATTCAATTGATTATGGAGTGTGACAGGGATGAGCACACCAAGTTTCCAGGCTCCTCTAAGGCTTTGCAAGTCTGTCCAAAATGTACTTCAAGACTATGGAAATGCTCATCAGGAATTCTCTAACTGCAGAAACAAAAGCAAACTTGGAAGTCTCCATGGCTGTGGGAGTGGAGATGTTTGACACGTAGAAGTCCCCAGACTTGGCTTGAGATTGCTAAAGGTGTTAACCAGGTTCTCAGCTGCCATAAAACCTGATCTGATGGGAAAAAGAGTGAAAGAGGGAATGTAGATAATACAAGTGTTAGAGTTTCTTTTGTGTTTGCTTGTTTGAACTCAGCTGATTGCCTATGAATTATGTATATACATATGCAGAAACACATGCTTCAGTTTTTAACAGGATTTCACATGACTTCAGATTTGAAGAAAGCACAGAGAGTTATGGTCAGCAGCTTATTGTCCACGTGGAGGGCAGTGAGGAGTGGTGTCCCTCAGGGCTCAGTGGTGTCCCTCAGGGGTCAGTGCTGGGGCCAATACTGTTCAACATCATTGTCAGGACATGGAGAGTGGATTGAGTGCACCCTCAGCAAGTTCTCTGACCACACCAAGTGTGTGGGGCAGTCACAGCTGGAGGGAAGGGATGGCACATCCAGAGGCACCTGGACAGGCTGGAGAGGTGGAACAATGCAAACCCCATGAATTTTAACAAAAATGAAGTGCAAGATCATATATCTGGGCCATGGCAATCCCAGGC
>NW_008650836.1:0-2721 GCF_000695815.1 Acanthisitta chloris
AAGGGGGAATGGCTTCAAACTGGAAGAAAGTAGGTTTAGATCAGATATTAGGATGAAATTCCTTATTCTGAGGGTGATGAGGCGCTGGAAGAGGTTGCCCAGAGAAGTTGTAGATGTCCCATTCCTGGGAGTGTACAAGGCCAGGTTAGATGGAGCCCTGAGCAACATGGTCTAGTGAAATGTGCACTGCAGTAGGGTTGGAACTAGATGATCTTCAAGGTCCCTTCAAACCCTAGCCATTCTATGATTCTATGATGTCTTAAAAATTCAAAATACATTTTGAGAGTCGCCCATAATAGTTTTAATCATCTTCAGAAGCAAACACTTGCAGAATTGCTTGTCAATTTTGTACCTACATAATGAACTAATGAGTACTGGTTGACTGGTAGTCTTGCAATATTGACCCCTTCCCCACATTTCCCCCAGTATTTCTCTGATAGAAATATACATGCAAATGACTGAAAATTTGAGGTATAAAATCTGATTTTGCCTGTCTATTTATAACTTCAAAGGTATTAAAATGATTCCTGGAGAATCCACAAAGATGTAGGGCTACCAGTGATAGTCATTGGCAGCTCCATGCCAAAAGCAGTAAATTTGCTGTCCCCTTTGCTATATGTAATGTTTAATTATGTGAGCTCAACTAACCAGCCCTAGAAGTAAAGGGATTTCCTGTCGTTTCAATGTCCTGTATTTTCACATTGGCTGTGTAAACCCGTTTTTCCTGGTTTGCAACACAGCTATTTGATCTTCCTTTCTACTTTCTGAAGTTTTTTATAATTACCTAAAATTGTCCTTGCTCAACCATTACATCTAAGAATACTTATATTCCACTACTATCAAGCTGTCTGTTTTTCTAAGGAAAGGTAAGGTTAGAAGAAGTAACAGCCCACTAAATGGAGTCAAAAGGACTTTTCACAGCCATATTCCTCTCCCCCTCCCTCCACTTCCCAGGTCAGCACAGAAACAAGATCGTATCGAGAACTAAACCTCTACTCATTGTCGCTTTCTTAACAGCATAATTCTCTCCAGCTGAGCCCAGTCACTTCTCCAAGGGCATGGAAACTCCACTAATTATTTCACTCAGGGTTTCAGTGTTAACTCCTGAAATGCAAGTTTAAAATTTATCATCAGTATTTTTACTTGGGTCTAATTTGCTTTATGTTGTAGGGATTCATAACTTGGAAAATACCAAAACTTGCCCCATTTAACCACACCAGATACGAAAAAATGTACCTTAATGAAGTGAGCGTATGTTGGTTTTACCTAGAAAACCCTTCTGTTGTATCCTCAAGAAATACCGTAAGATATAAGGTAGTTTTGCTGCCAGCCACTTTTATCAATAGTTGAATAAAGAGTTAAAGTAAGACAGATTACTATTAAAAGTCACACAAAGACTAATATTGTGAAACTAGGATAACCAGTTGTGGCTTCATGATGTCAAAATTTAAAAAAAAAATAATTAATGCAGTTCAGTAACTTCTGTGCTATTGGAATTGTGCATTTTAACAGGTGTGCTTATAAAACAATATTATTACAATGCCAGTGTAGAGTGCTTTTGAATCATTATTTCTATACCATAGATGGGAAAAAAAATGAGAATTTGGAATAACGTGATATTTTGGAATGACCATTTATTTTGAAGGGCATTAATTAGCTGGACATCATCCTAGATGGCTGACGTCTTTGAGAAATAGTGTTATTGCATGAGCTGAACATCTGTATCTCTACCTGAAATAAAAATTCAGTTCAACTTTTTTTTCCAAATGTCTTCTCAGGGCCAACCAAAAAACCAGATTACTAAATTCAAGTTTTTGCAAGTTACATTGTCTTCTTTGTCAGTACTATCTGGCAAGAGCAGGATGTAATGTACTCTCAAGGGCAGATCAACTCTTTGTATAACACTTTTTACGTGGGCTGTACTAGTTTGTGCTTCCTCATGCCACAAGAATGTGATCTCTCTTCAGAAACTGGCCCCACAGTTCACTGATGCAAGTCACCATTCAACATTTTAACCAGCATACTATAACTCGGGTGCATTTTTTAACTAAACACATCTGAAAGCAAAAGGCCTGTGCTTCAAAGGTGCAGAGGGACTCACATAATTCCCTGAGAATGGATCAAGATCTGCAGACAAGTTACTGACACTGATTTTTTTAGTTTAAAAGTTATACACAAGGATTTTACCTTTCAAGATTGAAAGGATGGAGTAATTTATTGTATCTTTATTAGACATATTTGTGAATGTGACTATGGCACATAAAAACATAATTTACACTGTAAATTTGACTGTGCACTCATCAACTGATAGAGATGTCATAGAAGTGTATTGGATCACATTTTTCTTTTTTTTAAAGTGCCAATTATTGTTATATCTTTTACTCTGAGCAATATTTCCAATGCCACGTTTATCTGTACTTTAGCCCTGTGTTTTTCTGCTAATATGTAATTCATTCTGTGAAAAATGTTTAAGAGCTCTAGTCTGTAATTATCTTCATCCTTCCAGCATTTTTAAAGTGGTCTTCTATTTTTCTCCCAGTGATTGAGCATCACATTTGCAAAAATGTGTTGGCCTATCACACAGAAGAGTTAACTCAGTAAATTCAGCAAATAGAGTTTGGAGACTGTGATAGCTGTAAATCTCCAAGAAAACAAGATTCAAAAACTGCAATAATTCCAGCACAAGTTTCACTTTAGAAAATATTCTAAGTTAGGATTCGG
>NW_008650836.1:2749-17339 GCF_000695815.1 Acanthisitta chloris
CTATATTAATACAGAAGTGAGGATCTGGGACTCACTCCAGATTAGTTCTAGGGTTTTGCAAAACAGATATCAAAAACCAGTTGAAGCATTTAGTTTTAGTTTTTGAGAAACATATGTCCCAATTATTTTAGTCTTTGAATGCAAATGATGGTATTTTTGAAGCTCCACAGATAGTCTGAATTTCTTTCTTCAAATTAACAGTATATAATGAAGATATACCTGTAAATATTCATCATTTACCTGTCAGTGTTTTGAAAGGCACTGTTCTGATTCTAATAAAACATTCATTTCTGCTGATTTTTAGAATAGTTTCTCCCAGTTTCACCAATATTTTCACTAGATTGTGCTCGCCAGGTTAGGAACAGTAATACAGAATAATTCAATTGAATTGCCATTATGGCAGACTTTACAATGAGCCATTTAAGGCACAACACTTTATAGATGGCTATTAAATGTAATTATTTGCTTCAGTTTTGTATCTCCATGTGAATATGCATATGGACTGAAACACATGTTTATATACACATGCATGTAAGTAAATATATATACTCTGGAAATAAAATTCTGGACAAAGGAGATACAGCCACTGCAAAATTTTATTTTAAAATTATGTTTTATAGTATTGCCAGAGTCCTAGACAGCAATGCCATTTTCTGTCATAGCTTTTTTCCTAGTTTTTCTGTTTCCTCATCCATTCTTAAACCATGAGTAAGGAGATGGGGAGGTACTTGCATCGTAACAGGCACACATTGTGAAATCAATGTTTAAGGCTTTTTGTATAGCTATGTCTGACTGTAATGACTCCAGACTTTTATTTCCTTAGTCTTTCCATCTTTGGCAATTTTCTGCATCCCTCGTTTTCTTAGCTTGTGTAGTTACTTGCCTAAAAGCAAAAGGAGTAAATTTCTCAGGTTGTGCTGATCATGGGAGCAGTGAGAGACTGGCATATCTAACTATCATCATTTCACCCATTTCAGTTATTTAAAGCAGCGGTTTCAAAGGAGAGCAAATCAGGATCTTGCATGTTCTTCCTCCTCTGGTGAGCAGCATCTTTCAAGACTCACTTGTGTCTCTGGGGTGCCATGCAGAAAGCTCACTTGCAGTATTCAAAATGCCCAGATATCCATAAATGGCATAAGGGTTGTTTTCTGAAAAACTGCAGTATTAGTAAAGGTAGCTACTTTCAGAGTTCAGATAGACAAGGTCTTAAAAACATGAACACACAGGCAGAGTTTGCCCACACCCTGGCAAAGCTTAAGCTTCCAGTAACCTTGCTTGACAAATGGCTAGCTGGTACTGCTGTCACAGTCTCTTAACCTTTGTTTTGTAAATGTTGTGCTTCAGGAGAAAAAAGCAGAACTATTAACAGCATTATGTGAAAGTCTGGACTGCAGCTTCCGGCCTAAAAGCCTCATCCCTAGCCGTGAAAAACCCTCCCTTTTCCCTTCCTCTCAAATGAACACAAACAGTGTATTTCTTTTCAGCCACTAGAGCTAAAGCTGTAAGAACTGGTAAGGCTAACATAAATACCTAGTCCTATCTGTACCACCATTGTACTGTACTTCAGACTACTCTGCTGACATTTATTATCCCAAACATTATAATGCTAAAATTGCTGACACTTTTTTTCTTTTTTAAATGTAGGAATGGCTAAAATTCTGATAAATTACAGTGGGTGTTTTTTAAAAAAAATAATTTAACATAATGGCTGCAGCCTTTTCACTAAAGTAGCAATTAAGTCATCACAGTTGCCTGGCCTACACAAATTTATTGTGTCTCATTTTATTGCTCATACCTTCAGAACCATTTTGCCACACAACCTGACATCAAAGTAAGAAATCATGCAGGGAAAACTGGTAGAAAAAGAAAGGTCATTAATTGAAACTCTCATTTTTTATTATATTCTACTGATATTAACACAGTTGCTTCACCACCCTCAGAGTAAGGAATTTCATCGTAATATCTGACCTAAACCTACTCTCTTTCAGTTTGAAGCCATTCCCCCTTGTCTTGTCACTACATGCTCTTGCAAATAGTCTCTCCATCTTTCTTGTAGACTCCCTTCACGTACTGGAAGACCACATCTAGGTTACTCCAAAGCCTTCGTTTCTCTAGGCTGAACAATCCCAATCCTCTCAGCCTTTTCTCATAGAAGAGGTGCTCCATGCCTCTAATCATCTTGGTTGCCCTCCTCTGGACCTGCTCCAACAGCTTGTTGTCCTTCCTGTGCTGGGGAACCCAGAGCTGGATGCAGCACTCCAGGTGGGGCCTCACCAGAGCAAAGCAGTGGGACAGAGTCACCTCCCTTGACCTGCTGGCCACACTGCTTTGGATGCAGCCCAGGACACTGCCATCTTTCTGGGCTGGGAGCCCACATTGCTGGCTCATGTCCAGCCTCTCATCCACCAGTACTCCAAAGTCCTTCTTGGCAGGACTGCTCTCGATGTGTCCATCCCCCAGTCTGTATTGCTACTGGGGCTTGCCAGTGCAGCCAGGTGCAGCACCTTGCACTTGTTCTTATTAAACTGCAAGAGATGCCCATGAGCCTACTTCTCAAGTTTGTCCAGGTTGCTTTGGATGGAATCCCATCACTCAGGTGTGCCAATCTCACCACTCAGCTTGGTGTCACCTGCAAATTTGCTGATGCTGCACTTGATCCCTTCATCTACGTCATTAATGAATATATGAAGTAACACTGGTCCCAGTCCAGGGCCTTGAGGATCACCACTCATCACTGATGTTCATCAGGACTCTGAGCTGTTGATCACTTCCCTCTGGATGTGACCATCCAACCGATCTCTTCTCCATCTAACCGTCCTCCCACTGAATCTATCTCTTTATAGTCTAGAGAGAAGGATGTTGTGGGAGTCTTATGGATGACTGGACTTCTCTACCTCTGTTTGCAGTGTTGTTTCAGGTGATGTTGAACAATGAGGTTTAGGCAGTACCACAACCCAGTACTGTATTGGAGATAATAGGCACTTTGCTTCACACTGTCAGATGAGAGCCCTTCTGCAAATAGTTTCCTTCTAGCCAGCTGTTCCAAAAAGAAGAGAGTAAAGAGAGCAAAATGATGTTCCTCCTAAAAAAGATATCCATTTGTCCCATGTTTTCTAAGAAAAGAAGATGATTTGGCACAAGACTGAGAACTGCTCACCTCCAAGTGTGAGTGCCACAGAAAAAATTAGAAATACAACCAATATAATTGACTTCTTATTTTCAAGTGCCAGGTAACTGTTGAGCTGTTTTCATGATTCCTTAATGCATTTCAAATATGACCATTTTTATTGCAGGATTTTATATTTACCCTGTGAAAGTTCATGATTTGCTCCTAAAAACACTGCATGCTTTAGACAGAGTTTTAGGACAACTTATCCACATTGCCTGACTTCCTGAGTGCAAGATAGACAAAAGACTACATGGGCTAAAATTTCAATATGTATTCAATTAACTATCTTGGGGTAAGAAATGTTTTATTGTCTCTATGAATCAGCTTCACTTACTTAGAGTTACTTAATTATTAAAAACCAGACTCTCATAAAACTAAATATTCCATTTAGGTTTCTAACTTGGAGTCATTTGCAAGGTTTGCAGAAAAATCCCTTTTTGCATATCTGCTTTTTGGTGAGTTTTAAGCCGCTAATGGAATTTAAGGCAGTGGGCTGTCTCCACCATGTACTATACTATACATATGAGACAGCAAGTCTTCAGGATAGATGAAAAAGGCACATCAGGCATGTAATAGCCACCAACCTGTTGTATCCTGGCAGATACATCTGAATGCTATGCCTGCTGTAGTAAGAATATGCAGTGGCACATCCAAACTGAAGACATAACCAATAAACCTGTACTGACTATTGTTGATAATGACTCAATTTTTTTTTAACGTGATGGTACTGAAAATGCAGTTGCCTTTCCCAGCACTCTGCTTTTCACTCTGGTTTGTTTCTTCTCATTTTGCAGGATGTACATATGGAAAGGAAGTAGTGGGTCATCTGTCTTAGCTTTGCTATGACCAGACTCCAAATTCTTCCATTACAGTATTGCAGATATTGCAATTCACAAAAATAGGCTGAAAATGGGAAGGAAGTAGTAAAACATCTACTTTCTGTTGTAGATTCTATTTCTTTTGCTGAAAACGTCAAATATGACAACAGGGTTTATTTTCTATTTCTGCAGTTATGTTATCATATTTTCTCTTTACTGTTGAAGGAAAACTGTCTCCAACAGAAGGGGAGTTGAGAGCAGGAAAAGTATCCTCTGAACATTATTCCTCCATTGAGTAAACAAAGTAAAATAATCCCTGATAACAACCTTTACTCTGACTGCAGCCATTGATAAGATGAGAATAAATAGATTCTGCTAGCAGACTGTCAAAAGGGCAGGAAATTATTGAAGAAAGGTGAGTAGCTGGTGTGGTCATGTCTAATTCTATAAAAAATTATAATTATGGACAAAAAGAATTAACAGTGGAGTGCAATGTAAAAAAGTGTATGTCTAAATGTACCCAAGACTGCGTACTCTCAAGTGTGTAAGAAAACTCTCAACAATAGCAGGCATATATGATAAGTGTTCCAGGAAGTTAGCTTGAAAAGCAGTGAACTCTACCAAGCAGGTCAGCATGTGTATTTAGTAAACGTGAAAAAAGATCACCCTTTATTGCTTTATTCCTTGCTAAAGCCTGTGGTTCTAGTGTGAGCATGACACCTGATTGTGACACAAGCTAGAATAAAACCAGACTTTTGACACTTTACAGACCTCCTTTCTTATCAACTAACTAACTAACAAGACTCCTTGCAACTCCCAAGATGACAATGGCAATGATGTTACACCCTGAAGATACCACAGCTGAATCAAGTCAATTGCTATAGGACTGCTTTCACAGAGCTGCAATTAAGGAGAGAGGTAGACCGTTGGTTTAACCTCAGCTGGTAAATAAGTACTATGTAGCTGCTTGATCACTCCCCCCACACCCCTGTGATGGCAAGGAGAATAGGAAAGAAAAGGTAAACCTCATGGCCTGAGATAAGAACAATTCAATAACTGAAACAAAACAAACATCATGATGGTGATGATGATGATAACAGCAGAACCCAAGAAAAAAAAGTGATGAAAATCAATACTATTGCTTACAACCCACTGACCAATGCCCAGCCTGCCCCCAAAATCAATCAGCCCCCTTCCAGGTAACTCATCCAGTTTATATACTGCAAATGACATTCCATGGTATGGAGTATTTCCTTAGCCAGTTCAGGTCACCTATCTTGGCAGTGTTTCCTTACAGGTTTCTGCGCAGCTCCTCACAAGCAGAATGTAAGACAGTGTAAAGTCTTTTGACTTTAGGTAAGTGCTACTTAGCAACAACTAAAGCATCAATGTGTCATCAGCATTATGCTGACACTAAATCCAAAACACAGCACTACCAGGAAAAAAGTGAACTCTGTCCCAGATGGAACCAGGACAGGTGGACAGGGAGAAAAATTCTGGTACTGGTCTTGAGCACTGAGTCAAAGCAGCTGTTGCATCTTTCTTCTCTATATGTATATTTAACCCCTGATCTCCAGACACCTATAGCTATACATATATATTTGTATGTACACATTATACATACAAATAAATATACACCAAACCCACCACAACGCCTTGGGGAATAAGATTCCTATGTAGGTGATATATCTTACAAAGTAGGTAGAAGTTTGTAAAAAACCCTCTGACCCAATGGAAACAAGTGATAAGCTATTTTGCTTGAATAATACATCAAGCTCTGAAACCAAATTCATGCTGATTATTCATGTGGTTGCTTCTCGGGGTGATGAAACTGAAAACTTTAAGATGTGCCATTTCTGTCATGGTTACCATGGCTATTACAATTTTAGTAACCAGCTGAAAACAGAATAGTCCCATCAAAAACTGGCAAAGACAAAGGAGTACAGAGAGCTGTGTCAGAGAATGCTGGTCCTGTGGGTGTCATGTATCTGCTTACATGGATGTTTGTATTTACCTAATTACCCGTATAGAGTATTCTGCGTTCATGGGCAGAACATTCTGTGGAATGGGAATTTGTCACCCTGTCACTCTTGATGGACTATGGGTCCTGTAAGGACTGCCAATTCTGAATGAATAAATAAATATTTTTGCCTAAAATAGAAACCTTGTGTTCAGAGTTCTGTTGTCTTTTCTGATCTGCGCTAGTGTGTGATGGATCTCACTATAAAACTGTATAGGTGCTGACCTGACACCTTCCATGAGTGCCCATGAAGCAGAAGCAGTGCAACAAGTCATTTCAGATAATATTTCAATATCTCTTCTGCATGATTTAACATACTGTTGACTCAAAATCTTTGGTACTGAGCTTTCCAGATTCCTACCAGTGTTCCTTATAAAGATGGACAGATTGTGATGGGTAAGAGATTAGGCACTGGGGGAACTTGCCATAATTAAGCTTTCTTGAACCAAGAGTCTCCACCTCTACCTTTGGCCTTTGGTGGGTACACTTATACCTGTGTATCTTGGTTTTCATTATTCCCCTGTCTTTTCTTAGCCCAGACATTTGAATTTATGACTGAAGAAATGTCAGAAATGATACGATTTGCATATGGATTTCTCCAGAAGCACTATCCTGTTAATCAATATGTCTATATATGGCATATAAGCCATCTTTGAGTGACTGGTTATCTGAACTTGTGTAATAAATATCTGGCCCTTGTCTGAAACACTGGAAACACAAGAGCACTTCCAGTGGCACACTAATGATTTGGCTGTACAAGGTACTTCCCTGTTACCAAGACATTCAAGACTGCCTGGATTTTGCAACTACAAAATTATGGAACATATAAAATCATATGATCTGATCTCCTGCTCAAGACAAAACCAACTTTGAGGACAGTTCAGGTTGCTCCTGTTGTCCAGTCTATTTTGGAGTATCCCTCAGTTGTTTTGAACAACCTGTTCTGATGTTTGGCCATATTCACTGTGACTTTTTTCTTGTATCTAATCAGAATTTCCCTTTGTGCAGCTTTTGTTCATGACTTCTTATTCTTTCGCTGTGTACCTCTGAGAAAAGTCTGTCTCTGTCAAAGCAGTCAGTCATCAGAGAGCTGATCTCCGTATCCTTCGCTCCCTTCTTCATTCAGGATGAAAGAACATAATGGTTAATTATGTTGCTTCTGGTCTGCACCATAGTTTGTAAGAAAGATGTGAATACGAAAGTTTCTAAGAGAGATGTGAATTCAGTATTGACTCTTCTTCCTTGTCTCATCATAACTTACACAATGATGCTGCCGACAACTGAACCTGTGGAACTGAATCTTGTTACTGTGTCAAGTTCTTCAGTGCTTGTTGAAACCATGTGAGCCTTGTAACTCTAGGCAAGTGTCATTCTTTTCCAGTCTTTGTGTGTGGGGTAGGTGCATTTATCTGCAACTGTAATTCTGTCTACGTATTTACCACGTTCAGTTTTGGGTGCCTCACTGCAAGAGAGATACCAATATGCTGGAGTGTGTCCCGAGAAAGTCAATGAAGCTGGTGAAGGGAATAGAGACAAGTCTTATGGGGATCAGGGAGTGTATGGCCTAGAAAAATGGGGAAGATCTGGGAAGATCTTATTGCTATCTCTTCAACTAGCAGAAAGGAGATGGTAGCAAGGTAGGGGGTCATCTCTTTTCCCGGGTAACCACTGATAGGATGAGAGGAAATGGCCTCAAGTTGCACCAGGGGAGGTTTAGATTGGATATTAGTAAAAAGTTCTTCACTGTAAGGGCTGTCGAGCATTGGAGCAGGCTGTCCAAGGAAGTGATTGAGTCATCATTCCTGGAGGTATTCAAAAGCTGTGTAGATGTGGCACTTTGGGACATAGTTTAGTAATGAACCTGGCAGCATTAATGGTTGGACTTGATGATCCTAAAAGTTTTTTCCAATGCAAATGAATTTATGATTCTATTTATTATGGAGTGATAGGAAATGTGTGCTCATTTGCATAAATGAAACAAATAGAAGGTAGGTAATAGAAATAGAAGTAACTAAATGGAATGTGATATGGCTGTGAAATTATTAATTATTATTCTTCTGAAGTAAGACAATTTCATGCTGAACTGCCTAGATGACTGAGCAATTCACGTGTTTTTTCATGTCTCAAAGTATATTTTATTCATTCCTCTTTTCTAAATACCCTTGAATTTTTTTTCTAACATGCTCAGTTTAAACTGCATATCTTCAGAATTATTGTGTAATGATTAGGTCTGTTATCTTCTCACCAGTGTTACCAATCTTGTTAAGCATATGGGGCAAACTTGGTTTATAGGTTCTGTGTTATCTTCTGTGGATAATTAAGATTAACTAGATGTAAAGAATACAGGATTTAATTTCTTACCTTTCATCGGTGCCATCAGAATTAAAAAGCACAAAGCACCCCAAAATTTCTAGCATCCTTAATTACACAATAAAGCTTGAAAGTGCAACCTTAATTTTGTACATATCTAGTTCTGCATGTTTCTAGTCCACTTCCTCATAGAAATATATTTCACTTTCTGTAATTAATTGTCTTCTGAAATAAATGATGTGGCAACATGGAGCTCCATTGGACCTCGCTCAGTTTAAAAATTGCTGAAACATTTATTATCGTTCTAAGAGCAAGCATAAGAATGAGGCTTAGCAGCCACAGATGAGATATTCCTCACCAAGTACTCTCTGATTTAGTTTTTTTTTTTTGTCCTGCATGGGATACCCATGTAGGTAGAAACAGACAGTAAAACTCAAAGAAAGTATAGTTTACCTCACTGAAATATTCAGATTCAGTATTACTGCTGTTTAATATATTTATGTTCAGATTGGTTTGCTATTTTTTTTTTCCCGTGGCAATGGCCTAATAAGGTAAATGAAAAGATCCCTCCCTTGCTGTTTTTTAGGATTCTGGTACAAATCATCTAAGTTGAATAAAATCCTTCTACTTGCATTATTTTTTCATTTGGAAACAAAATACTAGAACATTTTCTGCTGATGATATCCATGATGTTCACTGTAACTGAGTGGTAGACAAAAATATTTAATAAAACCTGGTACTCTTTTTGTCAGCTCCTGCAGAGAGATCACGCACTCATTTTTTTGAACAAGTCGTCATCTGTCCTTGGGTAGGTTCCCTTGAAGCAAGGCTGAGGCTCAGCAGCAAGTAGCTTCCCTCAGAAGCAGTGCCATTGTTCATGCAGTAGGGAGGAACTGCAGCCACCTGCGCTGCACTTCTTCTATGAACAGTGAGTTTGATAGTGAGTTTTAAATGAGAAAAAGAGCAGAGATAGTGAAAAGACACAAGGTTTTACAGCTTGAATGTCAAAGGACTGTTGATTAGCAAATATACAGACAAAATAATGTTATAGTGGAGGGAAAATTCTAATCTCTGATACACTATGCAGATCACAGCCTTACAATAACTTGAAAACCAGACTAATATGAATAAGTACACTGACAGCTTTCTGGCTTACCTGCTTTATTCATTCCTTCCTATCTGTTCATGTGTCAGATGTAAATAGGAATCTTATGAAAATGCCTGCCTGAGAAAGAATGTATACTCTCATTTCCTTAGGGGCGATTCAGTTCCCCTTAAACTTGCAGAATTCCAAGTGGCTGCTAAGAGACCCCCTGTAGTGCTGCAACCTGTACCAAGCAAAAATTAAATCTGATGCAATTGCAAGACACAGATTGAGATATCTGAATAACTTCAGCCACCCACAAGAACAAGTGAAAACCTAGGACACAAGCCTTTTGCAAAAACACCCTTTCTTTTGACCGAGTGCCTTTTGAAATCACCCTCATTATGGTGCAAGGTAACATGCAATGCGGTTGCCTCTCAAAGTGACCCTGTTAAAGATTGCCACTTGTGAGAAAATCCATTCAAAAGTGAGGCTGGATTAAACTGTATAGTAGGTCAAATGGCACTAGTTAGAGAAATGAAGAGAGGTGCTTCAGTCCAATGATTCTCTGGGAAGTTAAGCAACAGTAACAAATTCCATGAATACAAATGCACAAAGAACAGCGAAATGAAAAACTGCCGGAGGCTGGTGATAAAGGCCTCCAAACACTTCCTCCTTCCAGGCTCAACTGAGCAGTAGCAGCTCTTCAGTCCCTGAAGAATGATGAGATATCAGAAAACGAACATTCCATGTGGTCTGGAAACACCTAGACGGAGATCTCTACGAAGTCTTTCACCTGTGGTACCCCTACATTATCCCACTATTGTCAAGGTTGTTCCGTAGCCTACAAATACACCTTTAAAATCACCTGTCAGCAGTGGAGTCTGATAGGGGAGTCCAGAAGCAGCCCTGCTTTCTCTGATCTGTCAAAGCCCAGAGAAAATCTCAGCTCACTTTATGGGTGAGGAAAAAATAGATGAGGAAAACACAAGGCTTGAGCGGTATTACTCTAATCACTCATGAATGGACAGTCATTTTGGTGTGCCTCCTCACCCTGCAGAGATCAATGAGTTCAACAATCAGCTTTCCCCTAAACATAAGGCAGTTGTCCTCATTGACCTATGATGAGGACAAGGCACAGCACAAAAGTTATTTGCAGCAGTCAGGTGAAAATGTAGGGGAGATGCACTGGTTTGAAATTGGTTTCTTTTCTGGGGTTTCCTGTGATGACTTTCTGCTCATCATTTTTCATTTCAGAGTACAAGGACCAATCAGTCAGCTGTGTGCTTTTCCTTTTTGCTGAACAGTACTTGGAAGTCAACACTCACTGCAGGTTACAGAGTGAAACAAAAAAAAATGGAAACAGTATGCTGCAGGTTATTTACAGATTGCCGCTGAGCAAATTTAATCACAGACCTCTGTAACTCCATCATCATTTCCCTTGATGAGAACATCACAGACTTAAATTTTGTAAAGAACAGGGAACATAGACATAATCCATGCATAACAGTAATAGCCAATTCTGCTGTGATGGGAAGAAGCACTGGCCAATACATTAGACCAGCTTTTGCATTGTAGCTGAGACTCATAATGGCCATTAAAATTCCCCTGGCATTTCTCAGAGACGGTAACTGAGCCCCTCAAAGAAACTTTAATTTTTAGACCTATTGAGAAGGCAGGATGCATCATAATAATCTTGCTTAGTCATCTCCTTACAAATTCTTTTTATGTAACAAACAGTTCAAGTACAGTTATATGTATCTTGGAGTTCAGGGCAACTGCCAGGTTATTCATGTGTGTCATGGATCATAAGGAGGTTTCCAATTATGATAATTATCTGGGATGTTCAACGTACCTCCTCTCCTTTTACACCTGAATTTACCTTCATGTTTGGATAAGAAACAACTGTTATTCCTTGTATAATAATTCACTTTTGAAAATGATGCCAAATCTCTGGGACTCAAGCAAAGTTTCAGTCTTCTCTTGTTTGTTCCTTATGCTGTGTAAATTGTTATAGAAATATTTCAGGTGTGGTTCGCTATAGCTGACACCTCTTGGAGCAATATGACTGACTCCATTAGTGCTCACTTCTACAAGTTTTGGCACACAATCTCACTTCCTATCACTGAGCAGTGTGGTTTTCTCTCTTTCCCCCTTCTCTTTAGTTTAAAGCTCTATCAAGGAGCCCTGCTAGCTCCTGTGCTAGAACCCTTTTTCCCCTCTGAGAAAGTTGTGTCCCAAGAGGTATTGCATAAATCATCCCATGTTATAAACCCCAAAGTTTTTCTGGTGACACCAGTCTCAGAGCCATATGTTGATCTGATGGATCTGCCTTTTCCCTTTGACATGATTCCCTGCTACTAGAGGATCAAGGAAGACACTGCCTGTGTCACTGATCCTTCAACCAATCGACCCAAGGACCTGAAATCCCTTTCAACTGACCTCAGATTTCTCTTTGTTATGTCATTACCAACTTAAAGAACAAATAATGGATAGCAATCAGGGAGTCTTAATAGACTTCAGAATTCTCTAGTAATGTCCCTTTTCTAATCCTCCGGGAGGCATCAGACTCCCCTGTGGGCTGTGTGCAGTCTGCATATGGGGCCTTCCACTCCCCTTAGAAGGGAGTCACCTATGACAACTACTCTTTTCCTCTTAATAGAGAAAGCATGATGCAAGAGGACATTGTGTTGCCCTAGGTGGCTCTTCCATCCTAGAAGGACCTTCATCCTCCTCATCAGTTGACTGTCCTTCTGGATCCAGGGCTTCATAACTGTTATAAAAAGTGGCAGTCCAACTTGTCTTCATCAAGTTTTCAGGAGAAGCCTTCCTCCTAGTATGGGCAGTGACCAGCTTCCAGTCTTCTTGTTCAACTGACCCTTGACTAGTTATTTGACACCACCTGGCCACCTGGCTCTCCACTACAATGGAAGTTTGAGACTCCTGAGACTGTAATGCCTCTGAGAATAATCTATCAATATCTGGGTCATCTCTTTGAATACTGTGTAGTCTATTCACTTTCTCCTGTAGTTCCTTCACCTGGTGACACTGTTCATCAACAACAGCACACTTTCTACAAAAGGAATGATTGTTGGCCCAGCCTCATAGAGAGGTTTCGGGCATTGCTGGCAATATGAGACCTGGAGAGCTATCTCTACCACCAGAATGTCTGGCTGGCTGAAAGCCCCTGCAACAGCTAATGCTGTTCATCCATCACTCCACCGACTATGGTGGAATGAGCTCTGTGGTGTGTCAACTCTACACCCAAGGGAGCCTATATTGTTAAGACTGGGGATGAAAAGATCTCTTTGTGCCCTTCTTTACCAGGTACTGGGTCTATTTGCTGCTTCTATTCTCCTGGATGGCTGGAGAAGAGCCCTTCCTACTCACCTTGCCGGTGTGAATTGCCATACCACATTCTTCTGATATGCCACGTCCTGTTCGTCCACTCACACTCTGGAGCCCTTTAAATCTCCCGCGCTGCTCCTGACAAAGCCCCCTCCACACCTGATTAGCTCCCAAGGGTTTCCAGGTCTTGGTGGGGCTCTGGGTTGCTGCTCAGGTGCCACTGAGTTCAGAAAGGCCCTGTACAGCTTCTCCTAACACTCATTACCAGACATACCTCATTCACCACTGCTGTTGCTGAGGTAGTGGTAAATGGTGAGCGAAAATTTGTACCAAATGTGATCCCGCAAGGATAATTGTGGAGTAAAAATGTCTTATTCTAGTAAATTATATCAGATTAGAAAATTATATTACTTTAGGCATGCAGTGTGTTTCCTCTTGACCTTGATTTTAATATTTGTTTTGGTGCGATATCTCTCTAGCATCTATATCAAAAGCACTATTATATGTGGACACACCTGATTCTCTGGAAAGTTTCAGCTATTTTATTTCTACTGAGTGCTTCAAGCAAAACTTGAACAGTGTTATGTCTACATCTAAATATAAGAAAGAAATGAAGAAGCTATGACTTAAAAGAAAAAGGTTTTGCATTGTTAGTTGTAGCCACTTTATGGTTTCTTTTCTGTCTACTACAAAGATTTGTAGGTAGAAGTAGGAAACCATATCCATCAGAAAGCAAATAAAGTACCAGGCTCTGAACTAATTTAATTTACATCTCCAAGTAGTAACAGGGATCTAACATATTGACATGTACTGCACTTGGCACATGACCATGATTATTCATTTAAGTAGGGCAGCAGGCTCAACCTAGCAAAATTCCTTCTGGGGTTACCCTTATATAGCATTGACTTGCATGAAGTCTTGCTATAGGGACATCTTAACATCTTTTTGATCTTTTGGGGCTGTCTTATTTTGAGTTTCCCCTTTTGCATTTTTGCCATGCATTTCAGTCAGCATACTCCTGTCTGTACAGGACTCCTTAATGGAAAAACCATCTGCCCTGGATGGAGTATGCTTGTACATGTGGGAAGCTAAGGAACCCCATTAGTGATGGACTATGTGAAAGGCTTACATCAACCCAGCCACCATTTTGGATAGTGGAGCCTCATATGGGCACAAGAATATTGATCTGAGGAAAGTTGCCACAGGAGTTTCTCAGGAGCTGTTTGGCTTCATACATGCTATAACTTTTGGCAGGTAGACAGATACCCTCCATATATGGTCTGCTGTTAGCTGTGAATTAGGACTTGAGATCACTGAAAAACAACAAGTCCTTTGCCAAAGTACATTTTTTTACTACCTGTACAAGCAGAGGATAGTGTAAGAGACAACTTGGGTAACTTGAAACACTGCAGTCTGTGTAAGGTAAGGACACTTCCTTTGTTATGGCAGCCTTCTATGGTCGGTATGAGGATAAACTGGAGGAATCTTTGCACCAGATTGGAAGGTTTGTTTTTTTTTGCATACAGATCAGAACTTGGCTTAGCTAGCCAAGCTTCAATGCAGAACAGAAGAAGTAAATGACAAATTTTTGCAATGAGTAGACCATAATTTTTTTACCAAGGGCTTAAAAGAAATATGGAAATGTGAAAAAAATAGAAGGTGAGATTTCTCATTTTTAGAATTACTGTATTGCTAAAATGCAATGTCTGTAGCTCTGTGTTGGAAGCCTCCCTCAGAAATTAAATTTTATGCCACAGTTTCTGGACTCCACTCTGAGTATGACAAGTGGTTTGCCTTTCCCACTTCATAGAATCATAGAATCCTGGAATCAACCTGGTTGG
>NW_008650836.1:17603-17809 GCF_000695815.1 Acanthisitta chloris
AGTGGTAGAGGGTAATAAGTTCCCCCCTGAGCCTCCTCTTCTCCAGGCTAAACAATCCCAACTCCCCCAGCCTCTCCTCATCACACTTGTGCTCAAGTCCCTTCACCAGCCTCGTTGCTCTTCTCTTCTCTGACTCCAGCACCTCAATATCCTTCCTGAACTGAGAGGTCACAGTATTTAAGGTGTGGCCTTACCAGTGCTGAGTA
>NW_008650837.1:0-4583 GCF_000695815.1 Acanthisitta chloris
CCATCCCAGCTCATCCCAGTGGTCTGGAAACTGGTGTTGGAGCTGGAACCTCTGGATCTGGATCCATCCCAGCTCATCCCAGGGTCCATCCCAGCTCATCCCAGTGGTCTGGGCACTGGTGTTGGAGCTGGAGCCTTTGGATTCAGGCTCCCTGTGTCTGTCCCAGCCGGTGTCCCTGGAGCCAGAGCCCATGGATCTGGATTTGGATCTGGCCAGGCTCCCCCGTGTCTGTGCCCAGCTGCCAGGAGCTGCCCTGGCCTGGCCTGGCCAGGGAGGAAATGTGTCCCGGGAGGATGGAGCAGAGGATAATCCTCCTGGAGCCTGTTGCTCCCAGGCTGAGAGTGAATCAGCCGGAGCCAGGAGACTCCTGGCAAAGGCTGGAAGAGCCAGAAGCATTTTATTTCCTACTGCTGCCAACATCCCCTGGAGAACCAGGATCACCCTGACCCCTCTGGGCTGGCAGGAGCTTCGGGAAGCTGCTGATCCCACGGGAAGCTCCGTGTCCCCCTCCCCTCCCCGAGCCCTGCGCACGCCTTTCCGGAGCCTCTTCCGTGTTCCCGAGGCTGGGAATGACGTCCACGGGGCAGGAATTGGTGTCCCAGTGTCTGAGCTGGCACTGGGACAGGGTGGGAAGTGCCAGTCGTGGATGGCCCTTCCTGCTGGGAGTTAGGGACACTGGGAATGCTCAGGCTGGAGCAGTTGGAAAAGCCCTGGAGAAGGGATCCATGTCCCCTGGGTCATCCCTCCCCGTGCCAGGCCCCTCCTGGCTCCCACTACATGCTCTCAGTCCTGATCCCATTGTTTGGGCCTGTTGGCATTCCATGTGTTCCATGCTCCAAAGGCTCCAGCTCCAGCCAGAGCTGCCACCTGACCCTGATTCCGGAATCTGGACATTTTCCACAGGTGTTCCTTCCCCTTTGGAGCCTTAGCAGCTCCAAATTTGCTGATTCCCATCCCTTCCTGGCTGCTCCACTGCTTTCCAGAGGGATAATTGCTAACTCCGTAGCAGCAGAGTTGTTTTCCAAGTGCTGCTGCAGCAAAGAGCTCTCAATCCCTGCACAGCGAAGCACTTAAATCCCTGGAAATAGGTGGATCTGGGAATATGGATGGAGCAGGAAGGAATGTGGCTCCAGACATGGAGCTGAGCCTTGCTGGGATGGGAGCAGTGGGTGACACAATCCCTTTGCTCCATGTGACTGGATTTTCCCTTCCCTGTGGCTTTTCCAGGTGGAGATGTGACAGCAAAGAACATCTGGTTGGCTGAGAACGTCCTGGAGATCCTGACAGAGCAGAGGTACAACTGCTTGGAAAACAGGGAGACCCTCAGCTCCCTCCCAGGGAATTGTCATCCCCTTTTCCCAAACAAGCCACGGCAGGAATTCCAGCTCTGGGAGACCTCTTGCTGCAGGTTGTACCTTCCCAAAATTCCCAAATCCAGAGGGTTGGGAGCAGCTCTGATGTCTCCTCCCAGCTGTCTCCAAACCTTTCTCCAGGTACCTGAGGGCTCCGGAGCACTCATGGCTCTGGACCAGCATCCCGGGAATACTTCCTTCCTGAGTTTCCCGAGCTGTGGGGGAGGAGTTCCTTTGGGAGCAGCAGGACACAGTTAATTGCCCGAAGAGTTTCCTGTGTTTCAGCAGCTCCTGCTCCCTGTGCCAGGGATTAGCCAGCTGGGAAGCTGATCCCAAGCTCAGCATTGTCAGCCAGGGATGGTCCACAGAATTCCTGCCAGCACAATTCCCACCTGGAGCCTTCCCTGGGCAGAGACAGGGCTTGGAAGTAGCTTTGCTCCAAGCTGGAATAGCAGTGACTTCTCTAAAATCCCTTCCTGCCTTAGATCCAGTTGTTCATGTGTGATTCTTGGGATTGTTATTCCTGAAATTCCTCTTGTGTGCCATCTCCAGGCTGGGAAGGAGGGACCCTCTGGGCTTGGCTGACCTCTTCCTGATGGATTTTCCTGCTGCCTTTTTCCTGTTTCAGTCCCTGTCAGATCCTGATGTTGCCTTTCCATGTGCTGGTGCCACTTGGTGCCTTGGAAGTGTTTCTCCTCTCCCTACTCTTGGACGTGATCTTCATCTCCCCAGTCTTGGAATTCTCTTTGTCTCCCCAAGAATCCCTAAAGATCTCCCCAGATAAGGAATTCTCCTCCTCTCCCCAGTCTTGGAATTCTCTTTGTCTCCCCAAGAATCCCTAAAGATCTCCCCAGATAAGGAATTCTCCTCCTCTCCCCAGTCTTGGAATTCTCCTCCCCAATCTTGGAAGTTCTCCCCACCTCCTCACTGTTGGAAGTGCTTCTCCTCTCCCTAATCTTGGAAGAGCTCCCCATCTGCCCAGTCCTGGAAGTGCTTTTCATCCCCCCAGTCTTGGAATTCTCATCCCCCCAGTCTTGGAATTCTCCCCTTGTCTCCCTAGTCTTGGAACTCTCCTCATCTTCACAGTCTTGGAATTCTCATCCTCTCAGTCTTGGAATTCTCCCCAATCTTGGAAGTACTCCTTGTCTCCCCAGTCTTGGAATTCTCCCTTGTGCCGACGAGGAGCTGCAAACATCTGGATCACAGGAGAACCAGCAGCTGCTCCATGTGGTCCATGACAGCTCCAGGAGCTCCTCCCTGGGATGGATGTGCCGGATCAGGGATGGCATTAATTAGCCCTAGGAGGTGGAGCTGAGTTAATTAGCAGCAGGCCCTGAGCAGTTCCAGGGATCTGACCCTTCTCTGGGGCTTTCCCTCTGCTCTGCTGGATCCATGGATCCTGAGGCTGTGACAGGGTGGTCAGTGGGAAAGGGGGAACTGCTCCCTGAATTCCAGAGGGAACCTGCTCCAGCATTCCAGGAGAGGCTGGGCAAGCAAACCCTTGGGATCTAGGGAAAGCAAACCCTGAGCTGGTGGGAGATTCCCATGGTGGAACAAGATGAGCATTCCAATCTCTTCCAGCCCATTCCATGATCCATTAAGTCTCTGTCCTTCATGCCACAGTTTCCCCTGTCCCAACCCTCCGTGTTCATTTGGCTTCAGGCTCTGATCCCCTCATGGCTGTGGCTCCAGGCCCCCTCACAGGCTCCAGTCCATGATCCCCTCACAGATGTTGCTCCAGACTATGATCCCCTCACAGATGTTGCTCCAGTCCACGATTCCCTTCCCTCTGTTGCTCCAGACTATGATCCCCTCACAGATGTTGCTCCAGTCCATGATCCCCTCACCGATGTTGCTCCAGACTATGATCCCCTCACAGATGTTGCTCCAGTCCATGATCCCCTCACCGATGTTGCTCCAGACTATGATCCCCTCACAGATGTTGCTCCAGTCCATGATCCCCTCACCGATGTTGCTCCAGACTATGATCCCCTCACAGATGTTGCTCCAGTCCATGATCCCCTCACAGATGTTGCTCCAGACTATGATCCCCTCACAGATGTTGCTCCAGTCCATGATCCCCTCACAGATGTTGCTCCAGTCCATGATCCCCTCACAGATGTTGCTCCAGTCCATGATCCCCTCACAGATGTTGCTCCAGTCCATGATCCCCTCACAGATGTTGCTCCAGTCCATGATCCCCTCACAGATGTTGCTCCAGTCCATGATCCCCTCACAGATGTTGCTCCAGTCCATGATCCCCTCACAGATGTTGCTCCAGTCCATGATCCCCTCACAGATGTTGCTCCAGTCCATGATCCCCTCACAGATGTTGCTCCAGTCCATGATCCCCTCACAGATGTTGCTCCAGTCCATGATCCCCTCACAGATGTTGCTCCAGTCCATGATCCCCTCACAGATGTTGCTCCAGTCCATGATCCCCTCACAGATGTTGCTCCAGTCCATGATCCCCTCACAGATGTTGCTCCAGTCCATGATCCCCTCACAGATGTTGCTCCAGTCCATGATCCCCTCACAGATGTTGCTCCAGTCCATGATCCCCTCACAGATGTTGCTCCAGTCCATGATCCCCTCACAGATGTTGCTCCAGTCCATGATCCCCTCACAGATGTTGCTCCAGTCCATGATCCCCTCACAGATGTTGCTCCAGTCCATGATCCCCTCACAGATGTTGCTCCAGTCCATGATCCCCTCACAGATGTTGCTCCAGTCCATGATCCCCTCACAGATGTTGCTCCAGTCCATGATCCCTGGTGGCTGTGGCTCCGGGCTGTGATTCCCTGAGGCTGGAGCTGTGATTCCCTGCAGGGAGTGGGTGCTCAAGAGCAGTCTCCTGATCGCCATGGCTGTCTACACCTACCTGCGGCTCATCGTGGACCACCATGGCACCTCCCAGCTCCAGGTGCTGCGGCAGAAGGAGGTGGATTTCTGCATCTCCCTACTCCGGGAGAGGGTGAGTGAGTGCCCTGGGATAGCTGGGAAGGGATTCCTGCTCCCTGGGGATCCGTGTCTGCGCACGGAGACGTCATCCCTGGGCCCGAAGGTTGGGACGTGCCGGTTCCTCCGTCGCTCCCGGCTCGTCCCCCCCGGACAGGGCTGAGTGGGGCCCTGCAGTGACCCTGCCAGCAGCTCCAGGCCATGTTTGGGTGTGGATCATGCAGGAGAATCCACCAAAGCTGGATGTAATCCCAAATCCTCACGGCTTGGACC
>NW_008650837.1:4606-6027 GCF_000695815.1 Acanthisitta chloris
CCGGCTTGGACCCTCCCCGCGCTCGGAGCCGGAACGCCGCGGTGTCCGGGGCCTGGCTGCAGGCCTGGGCACGGGCATGGCAGATTTATGGGCTGATTGTTTGCTTTGGGAGAGAGAACATTCCAAAATAGCTCCTGACCTTCCCTGCCTGTCTCCCTGCTCCAAACCTGCCGCTTCAAACGGGGCAGGGCGCCAGGGGCAGGAGCGGAACGGGGACGGCTGAAGGACTCGCTGTTCCTCCTCCTTCCCCTCCTCCAACCCTGCTGGAGCAGGTGGGAAGGAGCTGGGATTGTCCTGTCTTTATCCCAGTTCATGGACTGTTTCATGATCGGGCGGGACCTGGTGCGGCTGCTGCAGAACGTGGCGCGGATCCCGGAGTTCGAGCAGCTCTGGAAGGACATCCTGCACAACCCGCAGGTGCTGAGCACACAGTTCACAGGTACCAGGCCTGGAGCAGCCCCTCAGCTCCCCCACGGGGCTCCACGCCTCGTCCCATGGCTATTCCCACGGAGTATTGTCCTGGAGAGCCGTGGGGGAATGTGGTTGGGCACCGTGAGGCGTGTTGGTTGGTCTGGGGTTGAGTCTTCCATAATTTCTCGGCCCAAGGTTAGGTGGGAGCAACTTGCTCTGGTTGCTGCTTGTGACTGGATGAGCCTTAAGGTCATTCCAAGCCAAATTCCAGGTCATTTCAACCCAAATTTAGATCATTCCTAGCCAAATTCAAGGTTACTCCAAGCCAATTTTAAGGTCGTTCCAAGCCAAATTCAAAGTCACTCCAAGCCAATTTTAGGTCATTCCAAGCCAAATTCAAGGTCACTCCAAGCCAATTTTAAGGTTGTTCCAAGCCAAATTCAAGGTCACTCCAAGCCAATTTTAAGGTCGTTCCAAGCCAAAGTCCAGGTCATTGCAACCCAAATTTAGTTCATTCCAAGAGAATTTTAAGGTCATTCCAAGCCAAATTTAGGTCATTCGGAGCCAAATTTAAGGTCATTCCAAAACAAATTTGAGGTCATTCCTAGCCAAATTTGAGGTGATTCCAAGCCAAATTTAAGGTGATTCCAACCCATATTTAAGGTCGTTCCTAGCCAAATTTGAGGTCATTCCTAGTCAAATTTGTGGTGATTCCAAGCCAAATTTTAGGTCATTCCTAGTCAAATTTGAGGTGATTCCAAGCCAAATTTTAGGTCATTCCTAGTCAAATATGAGGTGATTCCTAGCCAAATTTGAGGTCATTCCAAGCCAAATTTGAGGTGATTCCAAGCCAAATTTGAGGTCATTCCTAGCCAAATTTAAGGTGATCCCAACCCGTATTTAAAGTCATTCCTAGCCAAATTTGGGGTGATTCCAAGCCAAATTTGAGGTGATTCCAAGCCAAATTTGAGGTGATTCCAAGCCTACTTTAAGGTGATTCCAAGCCATAT
>NW_008650837.1:6178-6944 GCF_000695815.1 Acanthisitta chloris
TGGAGGTGATTCCAAGCCAAACCAGCCTGGGATTCCATGATAGCTGTAGCTGCTTCCTTAACTGGTGGCTGAGCTGAGGTGCAGCTGGATCCCCCCACGACCAACCAACCTCTCCATCATCTCTCCCAGGTGTCCTGCAGCTCCTCCAGTCCAGAACTTCCCGCAAGTTCCTGGCGTGTCGCCTCACTCCTGACATGGAGACCAAACTGCTCTTCATGACCTCCCGGGTAATTCCTCCCAATCCCCTCCCAGAGCTGGCACAGCAGAAGGAAGCTCAACCAGGAACCTGCATGGAATCCATTCCCAACCCTTCCCTGGATCCTCCCAACCCTCCTGCCCTCGCCCCCAGGTACGTTTTGGGCAGCAGAAGAGGTACCAGGATTGGTTCCAGCGTCAGTACCTGTCCACCCCCGACAGCCAATCGCTGCGCTGTGTGACCCCATCCTCTACATCTGCGGCGTCGGCCACCCGTCCAACGAGGTGCTCAGCTCCGACATCCTCCCGCGCTGGGCCATCATCGGCTGGTTGCTGACCACCTGCACGGTGAGTCTGGGCACCTGGGAGCTCTTCCCTCACATCCAGGGGTTTCACCATTCCTGAGGGTGGGAAGAGCATCTCAGTGTCAGGCCCAGCAGGTTGGGGGTGAAGAGGTCTCAATGTTGGGTTTTTTCTCTAGTCCAACGTTGCTGCTTCCAACGCCAAACTGGCTCTGTTCTATGACTGGCTCTTCTTCAACCCTGAGAAGGACAGCATCATGAACATAGGT
>NW_008650838.1:0-3948 GCF_000695815.1 Acanthisitta chloris
CTAAATTCTATGATTCTGTGATATGATCTTATTGCCAGGAGTCTTGTCTTGGAGCCCTTGGTGGTTCTGTTATCCTCTCAGTGACGCTTCAAGACATTTGCTGGTCCAGGAGGTTTTCCTTCCACCTGGCTCTGATGTTCCTCCCTACATCCATTTTTCTGCCCACTCCCTTGTTTTCCTGCATGGGCTTGTCCACAATTCCCAGGAGGTGTGTGAGAGACCAGGAACAATGAGCTGTTTTGTCCTGACAATGTCTCCAAGTGCAGTGTACCCAGATTTGTTCTCCAAGGTGATAACTCTCAGGCCAGAGAATGCTCTGTCCTGGGACATGCAGGTAAGGAGCAGACACAACAGCCTCTCGTGAGGAGTTCGGTACGTAAGAACTGCTGTTGCTATGACTCCACTTTGCCTCAAAATTGCCAGTTCACTGCCACAAAGGACCCTGATAAGGACTGAATATCAAGGCCTTTGGGGGCAAGTGCTGTTCCCTGGTCTACAAACTGCTGCAATTAATCCATGAAGGAGAATGGACCTGTAAGCATAAAAGCAGTGAGATGACACTCCCCAGGTGAGAGACCTCCCCCACCAAAGCAAGCAGATCAGTGGGACACTGCTGGGTCCATGGTGGTGACTATCCATGGCCTTTTATCACATTCTTTCCGTATTTCCCTCTTTCCTTCTTTCCCCCTGTTCAATCTCTCTCTTTGATGGTAACAAAGTGAGTTACAGCTTTGGCTACCAACATCTGACCTCGTTTGTGCTCAACCTGGGTGTATTTGATTCTGAATTCCTTCCACACCTGCAGATCAGGACATTTAAACTACTAATGAAATGCTTAATAAATATTTGCTATATTATTATTACATATTAATATACCTGAGAGCAGGAGGACCCACATCTGGGTGCACTACACTTGGAGACATCGTTGAGACAAAACAGCTCATTTCTTTCGGTCCCTCACATCGTGCCCCAGACCCAATCAGGGTTCACTGCAGAAGCATCCCAGGGATGTAGGTGAGGTGAACTCACCTGCCTCTGTGAGAGGCTGGGTCCTGCTGAGTGCATCCCTTGGGCACTGACTTGGAGCCCCACGTGCTCTGGTTGTGTGTCCCCCCTGGCACTTGCTGGGCTGACCCATGGGTGGCTGCTCTTGCCTGGGCTCCCCTGGGAGCTCCTGACCTTTAAAAGTTCATTTTCAGCATCAGTGCTGGAAGTTGGATCTGTGGGAATTCAGCAGTATGTAGCTTGACGTTACTGGTGGCTTAGGTAGCTGTGGAGTGACTATATAAAGGGTTAACCAGAGATGGAACAAGGCAAAAATCGCAGACTGCTAACATTTGGAAACCTAAGCTTGGGATCCTGAGCTGGGAAAGGCTTCACACACTGCTGGGTTCTAGCTGGAGCCCAGCAAAGTGCTGAAATACTGTGCTTAACTTCCAGAATGTCTCAGATGTGGTGACTGAGATTTACAGAACACATCAAAGTCCTCTGAAGGTGACCTGGAATGACTTATGCAGGTGTGATCTGCAAATCTGTGCTTGCAGCCATCTGTCCTTTGCACAAGATGCTTCAATACCATGGTGACAAACAGCAAATATGTGCTTTGCCTCCTGGAGCACCGAAAACATCCCTGTTCCCAGCGGTGTATGTCTCTTGTCTTTGCTTCCTGCACCACAGACAGCCCCAACCAGCCCCAGGCACTGGTGTCTCTGCAGGATCCAGTGGTGGGGCAGTGTCTGGGGAGGAGCAGGAGAGCTCACTCTCTCTCTCTGTCTGCTCTTTCAGGGTTACCTGTCTGAAGGTCTAGTGACGAAATGGTATCGCTCCCCTCGCCTGCTCCTCTCGCCCAACAACTACACCAAAGCCATCGACATGTGGGCAGCTGGCTGCATCCTGGCCGAGATGCTGACAGGAAGGATGCTCTTTGCTGGTAGGTTTCTGGCTGATGTTGGTGCATTTTTCCCCTCCCTCCTTCCTTGGTACCCAATTCTGAGGGTTTCTAGCGTGGCAGAGGGAATTACCTTCCCCTTGTAGCATCACTGCAGGGACCCTATGGTTGGCTGTTCGACCTGAGAGCTATCTCCAGAATGAATTTCACCTGTGCAATCTCTGCTGTTACAGGGTCCCTTGGTGGGTGTGAACTTCCCTTAGGGATGGGGAATAGTTTGGCTTGGTTTTCACTCAGCCTTCTAGTGTTTCCTTGGCTGCACACAAGGTGGTGGCACCCTGTGTGTGCCCAAGGCTGTCAGGGGTCGATGCTGCCACTCTGCCAAGCCTTGCTGAGCAGGGATGGTTTGCTGCCAAAAGCAAAACCTCAGACAAAGAACAATTCTGATGAAACGACAAAACCTTTTTCTGTTCCTCTGTTCCCAACAGAAAATAAGGGCTTTGTGCTGGGAGAAAGGATGCTAAAAAGAAATCATAGGGTGGATCATAAGGACAGGAAATAATGGTGCCCTGTCCCAAGAGGTTTGAGCTTTGTGCTGTGGATTTGAGTTGTGATTGATGACTTCAAGGTGTTTCTTTCCTTTGAGGGAAGACATTTGAATGCCACTACCCCTTTTCAGCCATTTTCAGGATTTTCCTGTAGGCAGGTAAAGGTGCAGTGCAAGGGAAAGAAGACAACAGAAGCACAGCAAGGAGCACATCATTACCAGTGCAGCATTCAAAGCTCAGCTCTGATGTCCTTGAGAAGCAAATATTTGTGTAGTAGAGCCCTGAGAACACTATTGTCAGGAGCAAGGCTGCTCTCCCTGAGCTGGGACACACAGCAATTCGTTCAGGAATGGCTGTGGAAGGAGCTGCTCCCCTGCCCACGGTCTGCAGCAGTGCTGTGCTCCCCCTCAGCTGTCTCCCCATTGCCTGTTACTGTTCTGACTGACAAGGTTTAACACATTTTGCGAGCAGCTGTTTGCAGAGTTGTGTAAATAAATAATTAGGCCCATTAATAATGGAGAAGGTCGTTTTCCTCACAGATATTCCAGCGCACCGCAGAGCTCCGCAGCCGGGGCTTGATTGCAGCTCTCTGTTGCTCCCTCCCTGCTCCTGCTCACAGCTTCCATATTTCTTTTGTGCAGGCTGGAAAAGAAGCAGTCAGTATCCTCTTGAAGAATCATTGCACCTGCTTCCCTTTCCCACCTTCCTCTTGTTCTGGGGCTCCTCAAAATTATCAAGTCCAGGGACTGTAGGCTTGAAAATTATGCATCTGACCTGGCTGCTCCTGCTGTTTCCCTGGGATGTGTTCCAGGAGCAGGGACATCTCCAGTTGCCACTTGTCCCTGCAGATGCAGGGCGTTTTCTGCTGCATGTGAGCCAGTTCCTGAGGCAGCTCTGCCAGCTGCCTCCCCGTGCCAAGCCCTGGTTTGCACCCTGGAAGAGTTTCCAAGCAAACTGGATGGTGTCATTCCAGGGCAGAGTTAAGGCTCTGCCAGTGACCTGAACCAGCCCCAGGTATATCAGAGCATCAGAAGCAAACCCCAGTGCAGATAGGAAGGTCCTGGTCCTGCAGGAGCTGCACCAGACCAGAGCAATGCACTGCCTTGTGTTAAACTGGATGTCACTAGAACCTCAGGGAAATCCTTTGGGACTTGTTAGGTCAGTGTCTGTTCTCCTGTACTTGTTCCTTTTGTCAAACAGCAAAACAAGAGTTGCTTGGCCTGGTCCTTCTATGGCCATCCCCAGCATAGCATCCAAGCACTCCTGGTTTTCCAAGCTGTCCTTGACCTTTTTTTCTCAGCCTGAGCTTGGGGGATCTCTTTGCTGTTTGTGGACTCCAGGGTAGAAGTTACATTGGCTGACACCACCAAGGTGTCCAAGCTGGTCCTTAAAGCTCCATTCGTGGTTAAGGAAGAGGCAGAAGCTCCCCCAGGATGGGATCCATGTAGCTTCTGTTCATTGCATGCCTTCGAGGAGATTGGCTGTGCCTTAGAATCATAGAATCATAGAATC
>NW_008650839.1:0-515 GCF_000695815.1 Acanthisitta chloris
TTGAGAAGAAGGGTGTTCAGGACTCTTAAGTAGCTACACTTAGCTGGGAAAATCAATTCCAATGGGGAGAGTACTTCTTGATTTTGAATAATTTCCCTCCTTTGCAGCAGAGCATTGATGGAGTCCTAATTAGAGGACTGAAATTGGACTTTATTGAGAGGGAGATCACCTGATCTCCTGGGACAATGTTACTACTGTGAAATGGTTACTGAATGTACCTGTCCCCAGGGGGAGTTCATCATTGTAAAGATGTTGTTCATGTTCTTCATCAGGGCCAAGAACTTCTTGTCTTTATAACCATATCGCTCCCCCAGACGACAGAGCATATGACATTGGAGACAGCACAGCTCAGCATGTAGGTTGGGTCAAAAGGTGTTCCTGTGATTTCAGAAACGTTAGAGACCCTAAAAAAACCACCAAACTATGCCTACTTATGGCTACTGTGAGTACTCTAACTCTGCTTGTTGCAGGAAATAGCAGATCTGGGGGACACAGAAGGGTCCTCCAAAATGAAC
>NW_008650840.1:0-2944 GCF_000695815.1 Acanthisitta chloris
GGGATTTGTTATGGCCAAAGTGCAGGACCTAGGCTGACAGAGCTATGATTTGGGACACGGATTTTGGTCACCTCTCCTCCAGTCTGAATTGTAAGGGAGATGTGTAAAATGAAAATCTAGGATTCTCTTCCCCCATTTGGAGTTTAAGACATTCACACTGCAAACCAATGATAGAATAAGAACTTGCAGGAGTCTGAATCCTCAGCTGTCACTGCTTCATGGTGATGTTATGTTACTTCAGTCCTTATTTCTGTTTCCCTGATGCCTATTTTACATTGTTCCTTCTTTTTTTCTGTCAACCTCCATCTAGCTAACCTGGATCTGCTACTTGGTTCTGCCAACCCATGCAACATTTCTATAAAGCTCAGAAAAAGACAAGAAGTTAGAAGTTGGAGCTGCAGAGGAGAGCTGCATGCTACCACAGCAGTATAAGAAAGCACAGAGATCCATGGTGTAAAACTCTTTCAATTCCAGAGAGCCATACCACAAGATGATGAGAAAAATGAAAGAAACCATCATTCTATTTTTAGCAAATGCAATGATAGAAAATCAATAATGCATTGAAGCCCATTTAGACAAATGTCTTGTAACAGCAATCCTGTTAAAGAATAAGTGTCACTTATGCAACTATTTTTAATTATTATTTTCCATCTCAGATGAATTATTTCAAATTAACAAGATACAAATCAATTGTTGCAAATGACATTTGAAAAACTGAGGAGCAAGACTTAATGGGAACAAAAAGCTTTTATATTAATATCATGATGATTAAGGCTCTTAACTTATTCCACACTATTTCTGGGAGAAAATGCTGGTTTGGCATTCAGCCACAAAATGAAATTTGTGTGACACATTTTCCAGAAAATGGAAGATAGAAAAAAGTTGAACATGGGAAAGAAGAAAACAGTTTTAGTGATGCTGTTGCAGCATAAGTGATGAACTTTTGCTATCCATTTATTCTTTAATTCTATGGGCTGGATTTCTTTGCCCAGCCCTCAATTTAATGACAAGCTCTGCCTGGCTGTATGACTGTATTTTGACAGCTATTGATTTGTGGGAAACTGATGCAGCATTGTAGCAACAAGGAAGCAAAGTTCAATATGCAATATCATAGCAGGAGAGGATAATTTCATTTTGAATCAAAACTGATTTCACTCTCATTGACAGATTTATACCCACGTACTCCCAGCACTACACATGTGCATCCAAATAGCCTGACCAGCAATTATGAAACTGAGTAGATTGTATCCAAAGTGATCTTTACAGCATTTCTTGTGATGGAACAGGCAGCAAGGGATCTCAGCTAGTAAAACAACATTTTCTGCTTTTTTTTTTTCAGGTTGGCTACTCCCTAATCAGGAGGTCATTAGTCTCTCTATCCTGTCCACCACTGTGAGTCATCCGTGTTCTCTCCCTGTCTTTTCCTTGACATCCTGATGGCCTGCAAATGTTGGTACCATCATCTGCTACTCTCGCTAGCTTCTCCCTGACACTATTAGCTTCTCCCTGGTTCTCTTCCCCAGCCCTTTGGTGGGGGAGTGTCTGCGTGGCTCGTGGTTGCTGGCCAGGGTTAAACCATGACAAAGTAAAACTTTGAAGAAGACACTGGGAAAAGTCATGGGGAAAATGCAGTTCTAATGAATTACTGCAGTTCCAACAAGGAGTTAGCTTGAATGGTTAATACATCAAAGGATAATTTCTAGGATAAGGATGCACTTCTCCTCAAAGAACTGATTCTGTTGACCTCCACAGAAAGCTGAAATATTCACAAAGCTCCAAGTGTACATTTAGGAGGCTTTTGTGAAACACTTTGTCACCATCCCCATTTGCTCATCTCAGCTAATGGCACGGAGGAAAGGCATGAATTATTAAATTGGAACTTGGTTTGCTAAGTAATTGTGTTGTGCTTTTTTTCCTTCTTTATCTCGTTTTGTAAATGTTTCCCCAGAGTCCTTATTTGGGGCCTGTGTTTTTGAAAGACTTTAATGCTCAGTCAAGCTGTAGAAAGCATTTTAATTAAACATAAATCACTGTTGCTTGTATCCAGCTGTGTGGACAAAGATCTGTGTGTGTCAAAACAAGCATAGAAAAAGCATCATAAAATAGGAAGGCTTGTCCACTTAGCATTGTCTGACAAGGTGCTACTCCAATACCCCTTCAGGGGAAATCTGTGGAGTCCTGATTAGCTCCTCAAAAGTGTTCACTGCCTGTAAGGTCACAAGGGTAAGAGACCAATTGCAATAGCAAAAGACCAACAGTGGAAAACAACAAGCCGACAATGCAGGAGAATTGGGAAGAAAAGCAGCTGCTAGGAATGGGATTAACCTGAAATATTGAAGTCAATCAGGATGCTACATGTGCAGAGTGGATGGGACAAGACTTTCTGTAAGCTCAAGCTTCAAGAAATCTTGAACTTACTTGCAGAAATGAGAAATCAACAAACCAATCACAACATCTTAGAAATAAAGAGTTGTTTCTTATCATTTTATAGCTGCTACTTTGTCCTGGTTAATTGTGAGTGTCCAACCTAGATCCACCCCTGGCCCCTAGGACTATTCCATAGTCTAAGAAAACTTCAGTATAAAAGTTCATTTTTTGGATGAAACATGTTTTTCTTCCCTTTATGTTCAACCCACCAGTTCAAGCAAATATTCCTGTGTTGATCTCTATTGATAGTCAGGGTTTAGCTTTTTTTGTTCTTTTGTATTGAAAATTCTTCAGGCAGCAGACTGTTAGACTGTTTCTGGTTGCATGAAAATACAGACACCAAAAGCTGCAATCTATCATTGAACATCTGGCAGAAATCAAACACCTTTTAACACATAAATGCTGCATCCACAGGAGTGTGGGCAGCAGGTCAAAAGAGGTGATTCTTCCCCTCTGCTCTGCTCTGGTGAGACCCACCTGGAATACTGCACACAGTTCTGGTGTCCTCAACATCAGA
>NW_008650840.1:3360-22374 GCF_000695815.1 Acanthisitta chloris
GATGATCTGTAAGGTCCATTCCAACCCTTAAATTCTATGATTCTATGATTCTGTGTCTAAAGCATTTCTTTTTAAACTTCGCCTTGTCATTCTGGCTGTCAGATTCTGCTCATTTAAGATACAAGCTGAGAAATATTAAAGAAGATTATGCCTACTGTTAAAAAAAATAAATGTAATCTCTTCTGTTTTTCTCTGTGATACAGAAAGGAAGGGTAAGAGAACACTTCCCTTAAGAGCCTGAGGAGAAAGGAGTGAAAATTAAAGGGGAGGAAAAAAGAAAAAGAGAATCGTAGTTAAAACTCCCAGTAAAGAAATCCAGTGAAGTCACCCAAGATACAGTGTCATGCAAATTCTTACTAAACAAAGATGAAATTCATTATGTTTGGCTTCTAAGATACAGTGGCATGCAAATTCTCACTAAATAAAGATGAAATTCATTATGTTTGGCTTCTTAAACAACATTTCCCTGTAATTTATTGTTACTTATTTAAATTAAAGTGTAAACCTATTCTAAAGATACTTGAAAAAGTGAGATCTAGCTGAGAACTACTTTAGTTTTCCAGCAAATTAAGTGCTGACTTTCTTTGGTCACAGTTTTTTGATGCCTGTTAAGAAGACCAGAGTTATCTCACTGAAAAGGAAATTAAGAAAATAAAATGAGAAGGTGAGAGCCATTAGTTAGACAGGTTTTTTGATGACTGAAGCAGAGATAAAGGGGTAAGAAGATCTGGTTTTCTGCTTGGCTGAGCTAACAGTTTCCCATAAACCCTGGAAAATATAATTTAAAGAAGCTTTCTATTTCTTGGGCATTATGAGATTAAGTTCATCAGGGATTGCAATGCCTTTTGAGATCATATGATTTTTGACTTTATACAAGTGAAAAGTAGAAGTCCAATGATTTTTGAAGTGAAAATAAAACACCTTTTCTCATGCTAAGCTTTTTGGATTTTTTTGGGTTCTTAAGAACTTGAAGTGCTCAGTGTTAGGGATGTAACCTCACCAGGCACTTGCAGGAATAGATCCAACCTCATTGTACTTTAATGGGGATACCTCTTTTTCACATGGTTCACATTTTCTTAAGGTTATACATGCTGACATTTCTCACCAGTGAGCAGAGATTTCTTGAAGTGAGGCTTTTCATCCAATGAGTCCATTTTGTCTAGTAAAACATGAAGAAAATGCTTGCTATAATCATGGTAATACTCACATAGCTTGCTCTCAGGCAAACTGGAGATGTGTTTCTCCCTACTCTATAATATCTGGCTCACAGTTCTGCCTCAAAATAGCAAATAAGATTTTAAACATGACTTTATATGGCATCCCTGTGACTTCTGTAAATACCCTGGCTTCTATTGAAAGAAAAATCACCTTGAACTACAACTACAGGTCCAGGTCAGAAGCAGTTTTGCTCAAAGAATTCCACCCTGTGTAAGGCAGTGCATTGAATAATTATGCTGAGAAAAATTACTGGAAAGGCTTTACTTAACCTTTTACTCATACAGTCAATTGCAGCCAAGTTCTGCAGTTTTTCTAATCCCTCAAGTTCTGCTTACATAGTGCATTTCTATACTTGGGATATTGCCTCTCAAAGTATGCCATCCCTAGTGTGTGCAAGTGTTTTCTGGCTTCTTGTTGGAAACATTTTGGCAAGATCACAAAGGTTAATATTGCATGAACAATAGTAGGCTTGGAGGCTGATGATTATTACCAGGCAAAAGCAGGTGGAGGAGGAAAAAGCCTTTATGTACATAGCAGGTGATAAATAATACATGACAACAAAAAACATAGGAATATTTTGGACAACATTAATGCTTCTTCCTCTGCCTTTTCCCAAATCAACAAGCTCATATGCCCCCAAAACAGTCAATTAAGCTTTGCAATGCCATCAAAGTTGACTCTGCACTCTCCCACAAGAATTATCCTTATTACACTCGTTTCATAGCTGAAGGGAATATCTGCTCTAACGTGTCATTCCCTAACTGGGTTTCCTCTTGTGCTTCTGTAAGAAGTTACAAGATACTGCAAAACATGATGAGGAGTAAGAGTCAAGTTCTGAAACTTTCTAATTTTTTGAGCATTGCAAGAAAAATCTTTTACAAAAATAAAGCAATGTTTATTTTTGCAAGATGTTGCACAGCATGTACAGCTTTCTTAAAACATTGTCTCCATTTGAAAGTAAGGACAGGGGACTCTGTCCCAGACTCAAATGTGTAGCTCTTCTTAATCACCAGATGATATACAAAACACCCAACCAAACAAAAAAACCCACACAAACAAAAAAAACCCAACAAAACTCTCTTTGTTAAGCAATTGTTGACACTGAGACTGTCAATGTTGACTTTAAGCTTCCTTTGTGATGTTTGACTGTAGAGTAGAGCAGTTCCCACACATAATTTCAGCACCTAGTTGCCCTAGAGGCCAATTTCTGGCAAGAGGAATGGGTTCAAACGTTGCTTTAGGTTCTTCACTTGAAGGTTTCACCTAGAGCCAAATGGTCACACAGAAACTGAATGAGGCAACAACCTGAGGTAAACACCTTTCCAGAATCACAGAATCATAGAATCTTAGGGGTTGGAATGGCCCTTACAGGTCATCCAGTCCCAATCCCCTGCCCTGGGCAGGGACACCTCCCACCAGAGCAGGTTGCTCAAGGCTCATCCAACCTGGCTGTGAACACTGCCAGGGTTGGGGCAGCCACAGCCTCCCTGGGCACCCTGGGACAGTGTCTCACCACCAGAACAGGGAAAAGCTTTTTCCTAATATCTAGCCTAAACAACTGCACCTCTACCTGCCTTGTCCTGCAGATCAGATGAATGATATGAAGCACAGCTCTTGAAACTATTGAAACTCTTGATACTCTTGAAATGGCACGAGAGTCAGAGAGGGAGGGGAAGACAGACACTAGCTCTGTGACAAATAGATTTAGGAAAGTAGTGCAGTATTGTGCTGTGCTACTGCCAGGAGTCTGGAAAAATGGCATTTTTTGCTCAGCAGTGCTTCTTCTCTCTCCAGATGACCAAAAAATGTTTCTTCGTGCAATAATATATTGTACCAGATGATATCCTAATTTCTGTTTTCTTTGCAGAGCCTGGAGGGATCACCAAATTCAGGAGCTCAGGTCAAAGTAGTTGGGGTGGCATGTCCTTACACAGGAGTGCTGAAAAATTAGAGCTGAACTGGGGCACCTCAGGGAGATGCAGAACAGTTTGTGACTAGGACAAAACACTCAGAGCTGCAAGTCTGTGACAGTCTGCAATGTGTAGAAGAAAATAGTTATCTCATGTTTGCCTTTGAGTTCAGGATCAGTCTTGGATTTTATGGGTGAGCTCCTCAGGAAGTCTGCTAATAAATCTAGAACAGCTTCACTTTAGGGCATTCTTTCTCTGGACACACTGACCTTTTACAGAGTGAACCTGCACATTAATTTCATCATTACAGCATAGTGAGGAGAGTCATAAGGGAAATCAGTGCCAGTCAGGAAAAAAAAAATGCATCATTACTTAGCTGCAGTTCTGTTCCTCTGTTGCTTCTTGCCAATTTCTGAAATGTAAATCCAATTTAACTGTTTTTCCAGTCCAAGAAAGAAACTAGTACTTTAACCTTTAAGTTAAATATTTTTTCTTTACACGATTCCAGACCAATAATATCAATAAAGTGAATGTGCATGAGCACCTAGAACTCAGTCTCAACCCTAGAAAGGGACAAATCATCAAGTAGAATAGTACAGCAAATCTTACTTTTTCTGTAATCATTTATGCACTTTTCTCAGGAACAATACTCTGGTCCTAGCCCAGATGCAATCTGTCAGAGAACCACATGCATTTTGTAAATGAAGTGGTTAGTCTGGAGAAAATAAAATCACAGTGTGATTTTTAAGAAAATAAAAATGAGGATAAGAGCTAAGATTTATTTCTCATCACACACTGAAAATATGGAGCTGATGGAACATGAATCTGCATTGAGAAGCACAATGCACTGTCCTGGTAGTACAAAAAAACACTGGAGACTGATAATTTCATTGCAGGTATCTATGATTTCTCACTTACAAATTTAAGAGTGGGCAGCTGTAAAAAATGTACATCCCAGTTTTGCTTCCACCTTTGTCAGGAATGTTAACAAATGACCCTTTTCACTCTACAAATTGTAATTGGGGCTGTAAGGAACAGATATGTGAACAGCACAAAACAGGAAAGAATCAGGTGGGCTGAAGGATTTCCCATCTCTTTAGCCACTGCATTTCTTCCATTTTGGATGCATTGTTATTGTGGGAATCCAGATCCTGACATCTTGTGAAAATTGATCTGATCTTATGCTGAGAGTGTTCCTGCTCTGAGTAGGTAGTTGGCAGAATAATTGACCTCTAGAGGCTCCTTTTGACAAGTATTTCCCTGATCTTGTGATTCAATTGACTTTCCAGGATATATTTTCCTATCAAAATTACAAGCAAGGAGGTCTAGTTTCCAATATATGCATTTAATGGGACTAAATTGCTCCAATTTTTGCAAAAGGAAGAGCATAAACAAAAAAACTCAGGAATGTATTTTCACTTCTTGAAATAATTCACCTCTTTCTTTCTTTTCTGTTTGAAGTTGTTTTGGCTGGGAAGTCCTGGGCAAAAGGACTGAAAGAAATAGATCATCAGTGTCAGCTAAACATCACTACATGACTGTCTGCCAGCAAAAGGAGTGCTGGCAAGTAGCCACTCATAAAATGAAAAGAGAAAATAAGAGAACTTCAGATGAGATGCAGAATTTCATCAGTGGATAACTTGAAATACTGATTAAAGCTTAGTTGTAGCAAGACTTCTATAAATATTTTTCAAAGAATACATACAGTCCAAGTATTTTCTAAATGCTTGGGTTAAGTGTTGATTCTAGAGTCCAAAAAGAGCAGGGTGGATACAGATATTTGTTTAGTTTTCCAGTGAGGTCCTTGATGGCTCAATCAGAGGCCATTCTTGATGGATCAGTTAGCTGAGGGTATGTTAGAGTATAAATCATCATCTAATCCTCTGCAGGGCATGCAAACAGGGACTGAGCAGCAGTTTGCACAGCAGTTTGCATAGAAAGGCATGTAAGAAGGGCCATGCACCCTGACTGCGGAGACACAGACCAGGGAAGTGCTCTAGGTCTGTCCCAGGATGTTGAGCACTCATGCCAGAGTTAAAAACAGTGTTTCTACTGAGAAAGGCCCTGAGATGTCTCATGCTCCCACCTACACAGAACCAGCAAAGAAGGATACTACAGTACAGATGCAATGAATCTCCAACCCCTTTTTCTGGTAAAAATACAATTACATGCAAAAGATGAGCAAAGGTTGATGTGTTGCAGAAAACAGTTAAAATCCTGTTCAGCATTCGAGCAGCTGAGAAGAAGATAGATCTGTGGTTTCAGAACGTTGCTGCTGTGGCAGGAATCACAGAGAATGAGGCACCTTAGACCCTGGTGACCCACAAACCCAGGACTGTTCTTCAGTCAACACCCTCCAGCATTTTACATATGAATCTCTGGGTCAGGTCTCTTCCCACTCATGCAAAATGCCCTTTGGTATTTTCTAAGAAGATTTAGATTGGCCCTAGGCCACAGCCTGCAGTGAGGATTTAGTGAGATAGAATCTCACAGTCACTTATATTCAAAGATGCTGAAGAAAATGAAGATCAAGGTGAAGGTTAACTATGCTATCTTAAAAATCCCACATTACAAAGGATACAGAGCAGTGGAGTCACCTATACATCTTTCCTCTCAGTAGAATCAGTCTGTAACATCCCTGAAGCAGCCAAATATAGAATTCTTAGCTACAGTGCAGTGCCATGTGCCATGAAAAAATGAATCACTAATACAGGAGCATGAAGTGTTGCATGCTGCAGTTTCAAAGTGTTCCTTGCATAAGCATTTCTGCACTTACAAGGCTCTCTTCAAACTACTACCCAGAGCACAGAAATGGAAAGCTATTGAATTATCTATTAAGACATTTAAATTTATACAAGAATCATGGAATCATAGAATTTTAGGGGTTGGAATGGACCTTACAGATCATTCAGCCCCAACCCCTGCCCTGGGCAGGGACACCTCACTAGATCAGGTTGCTCAAGGCTCATCCAACCTGGCTGTGAACAGGAGCCTTACAGGGAAGCACAGAATCCTGCATAGGTCAGAGCTTCATACAGGTTGGAGAAATGCACATTACAATTTGGAAAAATAATCCTGTAACTTCATTTGTAGCTGTGCAATCACAAACTTTTACTTGGTTTTTCCTGTATTTCTTTCCAAGCACAGGTTTCAGCTGAAATCAAAAAAACTGCTGGATTAACACCAAGTTTCAGAGCACACTGACAGTTTATTGTCCAGGTTTGCAATTTCCCACTGAAACTTGCTACACATCAGAATTTGTAGATGCTTATCCAGCTCCGTAGCATCCATCAGCTTATATAACAGTTATGAATGTGTTGGATGCCTTAAAAGTGGCAGACCAATTTTTTGAGTCACCATATCTTGCAGCAAATTAATTATATAATTTGGTTTGTGGCAATTTTTTAATTGGAAATTAATTAGCTCCATCTGGTCCGTAATTTTCCACTTAGCAGGTAATAACTTTTAAAGCATCTGTTGCTTCTGAAACAGATAAGACAGTATTGAGGATAACAATTCTTATCCCTCAAAGTTATCTGGTTAGACAGTGGTGATTTTGATTTTTTTGAGACTTAGGTTTTTTTCTATGAGCTCTTCACTGTACTGAATTCCAAATGTCTTCATTTGCCCTAAGTGCTTCTGGCTCATTACTTACTGCTCTACTTGCTGTTGATTAATGCAAGACATTTTTAAAGCTAGAAATGTTTGATTATTACATGTTTAATTTAAAAGTGACTGACTGATAAACCTGCTTTATATGTGATCTCCCTATTGATGAAGAATCTTTACTACTCTATATGGTGTTGAAGTGCAGCTGAAGGGGAAAAAACCTGTATTTCCTAAGTATAAATATACTCATCCACAGAAGAGTGGATTGAAGAGCTCCTGAAGAAAAGGCAAAGTTTTGTGGAAAGAAAGCAGATTTCTTCTCTGTCTTTAGTAATGTACATATCCTCAAAACTCTGAGATAGATTCAGATCTTCAGCAATCAAGTTTGTCAATTCTTTCCAAAATCACATCCTGATTTTCTGTGTTTATGGATGCATCTTGCTTTTATATCTCTTTTGTAAATGTATTGAAAACCATGTTCCAGTGTGATGGTTGCTGTTGGTACATACTACAATGTTTCCTTTTGCCTGGAAACTTTGCCAAATGTTATGGTTCCTTATTTGTTGTAGGCAAATCTGGCCACTGATGGAGTTTCATTTCATGGTTTAGATGCAGATTTTTGCACAGATGTTCTTTCTAAAACACACTAAAACTTGAATTTATGGAGTCTTCTTTTCCACAAGTCTGGTGAATATCCCTATTATATGATGCTGCCACATGTATTTCCTAACACTTATTTGATTGTGTTTTCAAATATACCACAAATGAGTTTATCCTAACAATTGTTCCTACTCACAAAGATGACTTTTGGTTTTGAGGTCTGTGACACTAGAGTCAATTGGTTTACCTGATGGCTTCTCTCTTGCAAAGAAAATAACTTTCCCAAATTGCCATTTGTACCAAGATTAAAGTGTTTCTAGTCTTTGACTGTCAGTGGTTGGCACTGCCCTGGCCCTAATGAAACATGTCATAAAACTCCAGTGCTTTGACAAACAACAACAGAGGGATTGATTTGTCTGTGCTCACTGTGTGGTGTTAAGAACCTCGGGAAACCAGACTGACAATTTATGTGTCAAATAACCAATTTTTCTATTGTCACATGTACAAGACATAGAGATGTACATCGGTGCACTATGATAAAAAGTACCACTAGGAAAGTTCAGACTCTATTACTCTGACAAATTCCTTTACATGTGGCTTCATTTTCACCTTTGCCATGGAGTTATCTCTTGACACCTTATCAAAAGTGTAGTCAGAAGCAAAACTGTATTTAATCCCACATATTTGAACTGGATCCATGATGAGGTCTTGAGCAACCTGGTCTAGTGGGGAGATGTCCCTGCCCAGGGCAAGGGGTTGAGGCTAGCTGATCTGTAAGGTCCATTCTAACCCCTAAAACTATATGATTCAGATCATATATTTGTCACAAGGGAGTCTTTAGTAGCCAGTGACCCTAGTGATTGCTCTTACCACTAAATGCTCATCTCACAAATCTACACAAGAGTACTGGATTCAAACACCCACACCAGCAATGCCTTTGGCTTAATTGGCATTACTTGGTTTCTATAACATCATTCACAGTTATGATTTAGGATTAAAATCCCATTAAATTCCTGTCACATCTTGTGAAATAGTTTCTACCTCCACAAGACAAGGCATTTTGGAGAAGCTCATGCTTTAGTTTCTCACACTGTTTGCTTTGACCTTATTAATACTCCTGAAGTAGCTACAGTTCAGCACAGCTAGAATGTAGACCATGCCAGATCCTCAGTTTAGCAGCATTTTAAAGCCAGACTGGACATTTTTCTCTAATATGCCCCACTGGTCTTTCAATCAAAAAACTTGAGCTTCAGTAAGATTGCTAGAAGTAGTTTGCAGTGAGCTGGATGGTGCCTATATCCAATACTGCCACCTTAAGCATGGATACAGCTCTGCTTAGGTATTTGTGATTTTTTTCTCTTGCAAAAATGGTGTAAACTCTTACCAGTCCTAAGAGCTGATGAAAATCTACTTTACCCCTTTTTGGTGAAAACCCTGGAGCATGAAAGCCAATCCTGTCTCCTGTCTTATATGTATTTAATTAACTGGTCATTCAAATATCTCACACTGTGTGAAATTATGCTTGATGAAAGAAAAAAACCCAGAGCATATAAATGTCACAGAGCAAATTGTCTCCCTTTAGTAATACAATATCTTCAGTCAACACTATCTATGCACAACTGAGCAAGTGATTTGCAGAAAAGGTAGATGTGAACTCAGAATCCAAACAGTACCACAAATGTTAAAGGATGCAAAACTGTAAGAGTGGTTTGGATTTTTTTCTTACGAGGAAAAGAAAGAAAAAAAGGAAAACTAAACCCAGCAAATCATAGAATAGAATAGACTCATAGAATCAACCAGATTGGAAAAGGCTTCCAAGATCATCAAATTCAACCCTACCATGGTTCCTAGACCATAGCACTAAGTGCCACATCCAGTCTCATCTTAAAAACCTCCAGGGATGGTGAATCCACCACCTCCCTGGGCAGCACATTCCAATGCCTGAGCACTCTCTCTGGAAAAAATCTCTTCCTAATATCCAACCTAACCCTCCCCTGGCAGAGCTTGAGTCTGTGCCCTCTTGTCCTGCTGCTGGTTGCCTGGGAGAAGAGACCAACCCCCACCTGACTCCAACCTCCTGTCAGGGAGTTGCAGAGGGTGAGAAGGTCTCCCCTGAGCCTCCTCTTCTCCAGGCTGAACACCCCCAGCTCCCTCAGCCTCTCCTCATGCCACTTGTGCTCCAGTCCCTTCACCAGCCTCATTGCTTTTTTCTGGACCTGCTCCAGCACCTCAGTGTCCCTCCTGAGCTGAGGGACCCAAAACCCCCACACCTCATTGGAGTCACATTTCAGCTAGGAACTTCCCTCTCCAGGCAATTGCTTTGAATGGGTAGCATTCCTGGAGATCATAACTAACACTGCATATCTTGCCAAACAACTCCAGGATTCCCTTAGCTTTGCTGAAAGTGATACATGGAACAATACTCACTTAGGTAATTCAAACCGCTTTTATTTCCCTGCTGCCTAAGCAGGTCGAAGTGGTTTCATTCAAGACCATTTCCTAATCACAAGAGTTACCTCCCTGAAGTATGGTGGAAGTGACCATGGAACACATTTAAGCAATGCATTTGGACAAAATGTTTCTAGACTTGCTAAAAGCTCAAAGAGAGCTTAAAATGAGTTTTGTTTTAAAACTCAACTACTTGTAACAAGAACAGGCAGAAAAACTAGCATTTGTGAATCATTTGCAAACAGCAATGAGAAATGAGAAAGATCCACATTTTTGCAGAGGCAAGAAAAATGTTTACTTCCTTTAGAAATATTCATAAATAAGCCTTTGTCAGGGGAAAACCAATAATCATCATTTCTATGGTAATTTAAATGTGGGAGGTACTTGAAACGAAAGGAAATTTGTATTTTGCCTCTCAAGAGATAACTGCCTAATGTGTGAGAGGAGAAAAAAACCAACTGTTTTTTTCTGGGGAATACTGTTTATAAAGACAATGTGTCAGACATTCAGTTATTCTGATTTTTATTCTTCCTAATTTTTAAAGATGACTGTTTTTCACATGTCTTCTTTGATAAATCACATTATCTCATGCTTGTAAGATTTGCTCTTCCTTCCCCAACTGGCTGCTTTATTGACTTCTTTATTTTTGCTGCATGATGCGTGAAAAGAGGCTTCAGCCTGTCCCTGGAAGCACAACCAGCTCCTTGGGATTCACTTGGATTTTATCACCCTTCAGGACAAAAAACATCCTTCCAGCTGCACTTTCAAACATGGGGTTTGGGTGCTGTTCTGTTGTCTGAAAATACATAATTTGCTCCAAAAATAGAGCATAGAAGAGCGAATAAAGCAAGGCTCCCTAAACAGCAATATTATATTCTCTTCGTACAAGCAAGAGGCCTGGATTTTCACCAGACTGAAATGTAATCATAGATTCAAAGGGGTTGGAATGGAGCTTAGAGATGATCCAGCCCCAACCCCTGCCCTGGGCAGGGACACCTCCCACCAGAGCAGGTTGCTCAAGGCTCATCCAACCTGGCTGTGAACACTGCCAGGGTTGGGGCAGCCACAGCCTCCCTGGGCAACCTGGGACAGTGTCTCACCACCAGAACAGGGAAAACTTCTTCCTAAAGGGCAAAATGGGACAATAGGAGTACAGATCTTAGTTTCCATTGATGAACTCAACTACCAGGGAAGTTACTAGTAAACTCGATTGCTGGATCTTCTTTTTGTTAAATTTATATTTCCCCTTCCATTACCAGTTAATATTTTTGCTGCCTTTACCAATATGCTTTTCCTTCACCTTCAGACCCTGAAAATGCTCCAGTCTCTCCTTTGGAGGGTTTTCATTGTTAATAGAGAGATAACCTTAGACACTCTTGGATTTTAGCTTCTTTTGAAGTACACTATCTTCAGCTTCCTTAATACCCCTAGCTGAATGACTGAGCAGTTTGTCATGTCTCATCTAATGACTGCTCACACTGAACACACGGTAACACTGGACTGTGCTCTTAAGCAAAAATTCAACTAGAAGGCACGTCCTGCATTTCAGGCTGTGATATTCAGTAGCACTGGACTGTGCTCCTTAAGCAAAAATTCAACTAGAAGGTACGTCCTGCATTTCAGGCTGTGATATTCAGTGGAGCTTGAGGCTCAGGTATTCATAACCAATTGCTTTCTGGTGTGTATTGGATGTCCAAAGTGTCCTGAGGAACCCCAGGGGCTGCCAGACTGAAAGGTGACACTTTCAGGGTGCAGTTCAGCATGCACTCCCCAAGATGAAAGCAAATGGCTCCAGTTATTACCTGAAGAATGCTGTTGCCATTGAGAACTAATATCATTTCAAGGCACAGGTAATGGCTAGAAACCTGAAACTTTACAATCAATCCACTGTGTTAGATCAGGGTCTTTATAAAGCACAATTGTATTTTAAAGAGAACTGAGCACCATGGCTGGTGGATTCTCTGCTATGAGCCAAAACCAAAAGCTACAAACCTTAAGGTAGGTTGTAAGGCTGCACTCCATAAAGACTGAAAAGGTTTATTGTGCAAGTTTTGAAGTTCAATAAAGTAACTACAGCTCTGCATAAAGGCCAAATTCATACAGAACTTGGGGTACAATGCAAGTCTACTTAAAGCCCATGGCAAAATCCTGAGTTCATTCTCTGAGTTCATAAGAAAGTTATAAACTGAGTGTCTGTCTCCAAACTGTGCATATCTTTGAAGACAAAGGCACCTTGAAACAGTCTGATCTGTATATCCTTCCAAAGCATTTCCCTGGGCACAGAAATGTTTTGCTCATGGAAAACTGGCAATGGTGGCAAAGTTGTCTCTTATGCCAGTTGCCCCTCAGATTAGATGAGATGGTCAGCAGAATGTTTCTGCACTTTGATTTTCTGCCTGAAAAGGACTTTTTCTTCTCTGGAATTTAGCAGAAGACAAATGCTGGCTGCCTGACCCTCAGGGTGTTTGGCACTAGTATTAGCTCCCAACTGCCACCATTCTGTCTGCTGTCCAGTTAAAGCAAAGACTCCAGGAGCTTTAGCTTCAAAGGTCAATTCAGATGGAATAGGCAAGGGGCATGAGGTACAGGATTAAGCAGTAGACATAAGGAACAGCTATCTGAACATCATGCACAAAGCAGCTGTGGTTGCCCAAAGAGACACAATGGAAGAACAGAGAAAGATATCATGAGTGAAAGCAAATCAAAACATACTCATAATCAGAAAAAAAAGAATACAAAGAGACTAAAAAAATTCTGTCAGACACTGTGTATTGGAGAGACTGGTGTCACTGGCATTAATGTCAAGGAAACAAGCAGGTGAGGGGTTGGTAGTAAGCTGGGACAAAAGACAAAGGTGATCTGGCAAGACAGTGGAACTTCATCACCACAAGACATTAATCTATGCACATTCAGCTCTCTGAAATCTTCCACATAAGAAGTGTACAATATTTGCTTCACTTCTGATGAAAATGCTCTCTGCTCTCAACAAATGCAGTTTTACACTTCCCCTTAACATGTGTGGAGAATATTTAGTTACTCCCCAGTACCCAACAAACCATGTCATTAAAGAGAAGCACCATTGTTTCCAAGGTGAAAGTCTCTTCCTTTTAGTCAGTTTATCAGGGAATGGGGAGGGAGAGTACATTTCAAGAACTGAAGAAAACTGTAGGTTTCTTTGAAATCTGCTTTCATTCCTCCAACATTAAGTCTCTGTGCAAGTGAGTCGCAAATAAAAAGCTGCTCTGAAAATTCCCAGAACCCAAAGGTGACTTAAAGAAACCGACATTCAGCAAAGACAAAACAGCTCAGTCGTCCCCTTTGATCACTCCAGCCAGCTGCCCTAGGCGAGTCTGGAGCTGTATGAAGCTGCCTGGAGACTGCAGCCAAGACACCAGATGTCACCCAGAGACAGAAGAGAGACGATAGATGCAGGAGGAGAGAAACTTTCAAGCTGAATTTTTGAGGCTGACATTCTACAGAGGAGCATCTGAGGGTATAAAGCTCATCATCTTTGCCTATAGGAACAGAAAGTGAAGAAAGGAGAAAGGGACAAAGCATTCACAGAGACAGCTGAGAGCCTCAAGAGAAAGACAATTTCTGCAAATAGCTCCTTAATGTTTGGTTTATGTCTAGGTCAGGAGAGCAACCATAAAATGTCACCTTGTCACCATCTGCAGTCATCACAGAAGTTGTAAGGGAGTGTTTGGACCCATTCACAGTAGCCCTGCTCCCTTCCTATGCAAGATTTACTGTTCTTTTAACTCGTATTTTATTTTCTCTTTCCTGCATTCATTTAATCTCAGTGTCACTGCATTTATTCCTCACCAGCCACTTTCCTCAGTAATTCATTCCTCATATCCCACTGCCCTGTGGAGCCACAGTGATTTTAGTTGGGAAGCAATACCAGGTAATTATGAAAAACATGACATTGAAAAATAAAATAAAAAATGCCTCTAATATGCATGCCTGGGAGAAAAAAAGAACTGTCACTCTCTTCCCATACCTCCTTCTTCAGAAAAAAAGTTTTCCTAGCATGTATCATGATCCTAAAACAAAAGCAAACTCAAATGTCATGGCTGACAATGACATTTCAAAGAACTAACACTTGCACTGGAACAATTTCTGCCATCTCTAATGTGTTTCATTCAAAGTTTAGGATAATCTATATCTAGAAACTGATATCTAAGGTTGCTAAGTGTATTTCCAGATGGCAGCTGTATAAAGAACTTTGTATTTTCCTATGGTTTGTGGCTGAGATGATATGAAAAATGCCATGTCTCCCCTCCCCACCAAGACCAACCAGAAGGTACAGAAACTGCTTTGGTAGGTGGGATAGAAAGGGGCTAAAAGGAGCAAATCAGGACATGGAGCCTTTACAGTGAGAACAGTCTTCACACAGGGAGTTCTATAATTCAGCACTACAAAAATCCCCTGCCAACTTAGATGCTATCATCACAGCTGTCAAAATGGTCCTTAGCAGCCCTAGAACTGGAGGGAACCAAGACTCTGTCTGTTTCTTTCCCTGGTGTCTACAATACAAAACACCCTTGATGCTTCCTGTATTCACTCCTGAAAGTGCAGCAAACCTGGACCCTTAAAAGCTATTTGGTAGTTTTACACTCAAGAAACTGAGAGTTGTGAAATACCTCTACTGCTTTAAAAATTCTTCTATCCACTAAAGGGACTAAGTAGAATTCAGCTTTTGATAAGTCCCACTTAGATATGTACAAAGGTATTAGATCTTTGCCAGTGCCAAATGGCATCTCTGTCACCTGATTATCAAAAATCTCATGTTGGCACCAGCATGGCCTGGCCAAGCCAAAGCTTCTGTTTTCTGTTGTTAAGATATTGCACAGGAGAAAATTTGTCTGTCTGGATAAAGCCTTTACAGCTGAAGAAGTTCCAGAAAACATTTGTTAAAGGTGTAAACTTGTATGCCACTTTACTGCTGTGCATGTTGGATTATCCACTCCTTCTTGTCCTTGCATGTTATTTTAAGTGGATAGCAGCACCAGCAGCAGCCACAGCAATGTGTCTCTCAGGAGCAGATTCTTGCTGGCATATTATGTCATCTCAGTGAGTGGGTTATTAGCCTGGCTCCTTGTGAAGTGCTGGTACAGCCTATGAGTACATCTTACTTGCTAATTTCCCCACTTGGGACTCCAATAATGATCAAGAACTCAGATTTCCCTCCCTGATCCCTAAAGGCTCTGGGTGGAAGATGCAGTGTTTAAAAGGACCCTGATGGTGCTAATTGCTAATCCCGCTAGATTTTCTTATTGAACTTGCTGCAAAGGATTTTATACTTATGCTTCATAATTAAAGACAGCACAGGAGAAATAATCTTTTGTTTCCAGCCCCTGTATGACTCTCTTCCATCTCCCAAACTGTCATTTGGGTTAATGGCTTTAGATCTGTTTTCATGGTAGCACAAAACAGTGTGTTGCTTGGGTTACATTTTTTAAAAATGTGATGTGACCTATAAAACTGGTCCAATTTCTTCTTACAAAGGATTACTACAATAGCCTGATGTGACTGGCAATTCACATTGGTAGCCTTATTGCTAAATGGCTTGAGCAAAAATGAGTCTGTTCCTGGAATTCCTGTTCACTGGAGTCTGCAAGAAGGGATTTATAGAGGCAAACAGAAGGAGGGGCAGCAAAGCAGAAAGTGAGAGTAAACTCCTCACTTCTGCAATATTATGAGCTTTCTGAAATCAAGATTCAATGTTAGTTGTGCTGACTGTGACCTTGTCTCCTCCTGTGACTCTGCCCCTAAGTTCCTTATGCTACTCTCAGCCTTTTGCTCTTCTATAGCTTTTCTCTTCGTGGTGCTTCCCCAGCCAGCTCTAACTGTTGAGTCTAATATACATGCAAGCTTCAAGAGAATATTTAATTTCTGATGTAGAAGCAGAGCTTGCTGTAGGCAACACATCCCCAAACAGGCCACTTTATTTGAATACTGCTTTCAGGTCACAGGCAAAGACCTTGACCAGTCCTGGCTCAGCCTGAGTCCTAAGTTATCAGCTCCTACCCAATGCAAAGGCATGTAAGTCATAGTCATGCAAGTATTGATGACTGGGTGGAAAGTGAGAGAAAGTTAGAAATGTAGTCAACAGTTCTGTCCTGGAGTCACTGAATCTTATTAAAATAGGCTTTCTGGGAAGTTAGAAATGTAGTCAGAACAGTTCCGTCCTGGAGTCATTGAATCTTATTAAAATAGGCTTTCTGGGATTCACTGTGTTGATTTGAATTGAGAAATGCCCTCTTTCACCTCCTTATTGTGTCATCCATCCTACAGGCACTGATGTGTAATCACATAACAGGTACTTCCAGCAAGATTTCCCTGTTGAGAACATGGCTTTGCTTTTCCCCTGAAGAACCAAAGTAGCTGTAGCAGGCTGTGTCCTTTACAGCATAATTTACCAGAATGATCTTCATGGAGGAAAATTCATTTCCATACAGAGCAAAGCCATAGAAGGCATGGCCACACAACACACAACACAATTAATGTTTGTGGTGAGGGCACTGTGACTGGTCAAGTTCACCTATCTTGACACGAGATACATTGGTGTTTGTTCTTTACTTTTCACTACACTTATGTCAAGAGGATGTATATGAACAGTAGAAGCAATCTGGCTGTAGTTCCCTATAAAGAAGTTTACCATACTCTTTTGAATTGGGAGGAACTGTGATTGAATATGCTTTCAGTTCTAATCTTTGTTAGAGACAATCACACGTAGAAAAAATGTGTCTGTACACCCTAACTTCTGTGAAGCTCTTTTGTGTAAAATGGATAGAATGACAATAGCTTTCAGATATTCTTTAATCCAAACTGTTCTTTACATTCATTTCATGTTTCTTAATTTTTTTTTATTCTACTTAACTGCCTTCTATTGTCATTTCCAACCACTGTGTCAAAGACCAGGTGTTCTTAGCAAATTTAAGTGTGGCACAGCAGTAGGTCTTTTTTTTCCTCCTACTCCTTCTCAGTAATCACTCCCTACATGGTGGTTTTCCAGTGCCAGGTGGCAAATCAGCTGAGCATTTTGGAGGACTGAGGTATATGTGAGACTCTTTTAATGATACACTCCACCAAGCCAGCTCCATTTCATCACAGCTGATGTATGAGCTTGTACAAGAAAACTAACAGTCAGTTTAAACTTTTCTTCCTGAATCTGCAGTTTTCTTTCTAAAAAGTAATTTTATACTAAGAGAGATGGAAAACTCCTCTGTATCTTATACTGCCTCCTTTCACCTGCCAGGACTATGTCCCAGAAGATCTAAGAAATATTTGTTTTCTTGCTGAAATAAATGTGATAATAAATTAATCTCTTGCATTTATACACAATCTTCCATCTTGATAGGAAGCCAGACTACACTGTAGAAAAATATAGGGACTTCATTTTGGACTTGTGGGAGCCTGGCACTTCAGAAAATTAAACTTGTACCTCTCCCTCTTGTTGTCAGAGAAAATTTCCCTGTAGCAGACAATGAAAAAGAGATCTGCAGAGAGTGAGTAGTGAAATATATGACTGCATCCACTAATGCAATGCAGCCATTTAATATGGCAGGCAGAAACCAGCCCTGGTTTCATTTCTCACAGCTACTCTGAACAGCTGATTAGGGTATGAAGTGACTAAGTCTCATGTATCTGGCCAAATGCAAGAAGGTTCATGTGAAAGGAATACAACTGCCCAACTCTTTGCCCAGATGAGGGTCTAACACTGCTACTTGTGTCCAAAATCCCTCATCATCTTTAAAGCTTTTGTGTAGCAAGTGTTGGTGTTGCTTTTCATTAACAATGCTATAAAACATAAGTGGTCTCTTATACGCTGATGCTTGAGGCTTTGCTTTCAATGGAAATTTGATCCTTGATAAAAATGGGAAATAGTGATGGCTGAGGCAATTGGAGGAACTTACTGAAAAGTTATCTGCATTACACAGATGTTACTTGCTTGACACATTGATATTTCAGCTGTGATATGCATAGAAAGATAGCTAGGACACTGTTCAATTTACAAGTAAAAGACAGTATTTAATAAGTAATATATGCCACAGGTAACTACTAGCATTGTAATGGTTAGCATGGTATTATGTGGCACAATTTCTTTTGAATAGTTCTACTTTCCTGTAAAAGAAATGGCATAAGAAAAAGTTTTTATCTTTTCTTGGGGAATTTTGTACGACTGAGACTGTCTGTTTGATGATTCAATGCCATTTTTGATACAAAGCCAAGAGCACCAGTCACTAGACAAATGTGTGAGTCCAAAGTCTCAATTGAAATGACAGTTGCAAAAATTAAGCTGTCTTCATCATTTATATAATTTCCCACTTAGCTTCTTATCTTGTCTCTTTGCTAATGGGTACTATTGTATGAAAAACAAAATTAAAGTCTGATGTATAAAAGAATTTCAAAACTCTAAAGAGTCATAAATTCACCAAGAATTCACATTCTGTCTCTCCAGCTCTTTGCAGGGTCTGCTTCATCTACTGATCATGTGTTCACACACATACACCTTATATATTGTTACATATACATAATTCCTTCTTTTGAAAGATATTGTGGACACTAAGAAACACATAAATGCAAGATATTTTTGTGCATAGCTGATAATTAAGACTTAGAATTAGACTGAGCACAAAAAATAGGAAGAACACCAAAAATATGCAATTACATCTAAATTACCTTAAAGTTTGATCACAGATCATTCCTTTCCAGAATTTATTTGCAATTAGAATTAGCAGAATGAAAGCTTTCTCACTTATCAGCTGTGAGATTTGATGTCAGATCAGGGACATGAAAACATTTTTACCTTTTTCTTCTTCTTCAGGTCTAGAAACAGCTGCCAGCTGAGGAAACAGGGCTGGGAACTAAGTCTCAATGGAAAGCTCATACTGTTGTGCTGTATGTTGCTTTCTAAATATTCTGGAACACATCTTCTGCTGGTCTTTCTCTGAGGCAGGATCCTGGGCTAGCTCAGGATGGCAGTCTCTGCTTTCCTGAGGGATTTGACATTAGTTAGTGCAGCAAAGGAAATGGCAGGATCCTTTACTTTGTTTGACAATACCAACATTATGACTACGGAGGGTGTGCGAGCCAAACAAAAGAAATTGGGTTTGTATAGAGGACACTATAACATGCAGTTTATAGCACTTTCTGTTAATAAATCATTTAATCATAGAATTTTAGGAATTGGAACAGATCTTACAGATCATCCAGCCCCAAC